>NW_027262662.1:22500-25497 GCF_902827115.2 Pseudochaenichthys georgianus | reverse complement strand
CTGTCTCTGATCACGTCCACCTTCTCGATGGTTCCAACTTGGAGAAGGCCGCAGCCAGAGATTCTTCGTTGGTGTCGAAGCTGGAGGACCGCCGATTGAAGAGTTTACCTTCGTCCGACATTGTTGTTTAGTCGTTATTGGGCTTTTCAGTAGTAGGAGACTATGAATCTGAAGAGCAGGCGCTGCAGGAGGAGGCACGGGTGTTGCGGTCGTTGCGACGGCTTAGGACGAGAGACGCATGGAACAGACGCATGGAGTTTTAAGGCCGCACGAGAGGCAATATCCGGTGACGGTACCACGTGCCTTCCCGCCCAGTTTAAGCTCCGCCTCTCTCTGAGAAATGCCGGATTTAAATTATAAGCGAAAGGGCACTGTTATATATGTTAACGAGGTACGGGGGTGTTTTCATAGGACTTGTGTTATTTCTCTGTTTTTTTAATCAATTAATGTTACTGTGAGGGCTTTAGAAATGTGAACTATGAGTATTGTCCTGGTCCTCACTTGGCAACAGAACGGTGGCGGTAATGCGCCATTCAGCTGGATGCAACAGCCATACAACTCGAGAAAGTAGAAGAAGAAGCCCTGTGAGAAGTGAACGTGAACACGTGTTTATAGCAGACTGTTTCCAACAATACTCACAAAATGAGTCATATTTCACATGACACATCTTCCATACACTGTGGCATTAAACATGGCATTTTTAGACGGATAAATCAGGGGAAAAGGGGTCTTTGCTCGATGCAAATGGGTCTCATCGACAAACTCTCGCGAGATTTGATAACAAAGCCATATACGTTCTTCAAACTGTGTCGACATTTTAAATCTAACGTTGCCCAACGTTTACACAAAACGCCCTTGCTTACTGCCTTTTGTATTGTACACATGTTTGTTATCGTTCCCTTGATATATTAATTTAGTTATTTGCAATATAAATACATTAGACTGAGCTCACAGGAGACGGAAATGAATCTTGCTTTCTTGGGTACTATCATGGTCTATTGAATTACATTGTCACCGGGGGCATCTAGTGCTGAAATGAGGAACTGCATAGTAACACTTATATAAAGTATTTAAATATACAGTGAAACATAAAAAAAACATCGTATATATTATCATGATAATGGCAGGGTCGTCTCTCCGCTAACAGGCCGATCATGCAGAGCTGCGTGGGGCCTCACCCATAGACTGGGCCCTCACACTCGCGGAGGGGGCCTCATCTTGGGCGGAGGGGAGCCGAACAATGCCGGCGCACTTATGCGGGTAGTAATAATAAATATAATACATTAAAAAAAAGAAACAGATATTTGTTGTACATTGTGTGCATTAATGTAATGCTAGACTCTGCATTGGGGGTGGCTGAGGTAAAGTGGTATTGTTGGTATAATTATCACTGGTAATGAAGGTATATGAGTAGTAGCACATTACAATGTCACTTGTTTTGGCTTTAGGAAAGGAATAAGGAATAAGTTAAATATATGTTGAATAGTAGAACCGCCCATGCTTGTCACTGGATCTGTCACAGGACCACAGTGTTGTTTGTGAAGACGGAAGTGAGAGGGAGGACTTCCCTCTGGACAATTCTTCATTTGGAAACAGTTAAAGTAATACAACACCACCACCTGCTCAGTCATGACACTTACTGCGTACAAAAACAGGTAGGACACATCTAAAGGTGTGTTTTAGCATGATGTGCATGACATTCATAAACTGCTGCTACATCATGTATGGTATCCACTAGCATCCTAACTGCTAACTGACAATAACTTCACTGTTTAGCTAGCAGCAAGCTCAGCTAATCAAACAAAAGACAAGTTTAGGGCAATACATGCAAAGATAATACATGTGTGAATCCTCATGTGATCTAAATGTAATGTCACGATACAAAGATAACGGCAACAAACACTGCAACTTCATCGTTTCATGTAGCTAGAGTAGGCTAGCTCCCTGTTTAGCACATCAGCTGACACACCGTAGCTCATTTAAGGCTAACTGCTAGCTAGCATACTCCAGCTAGCATCCATTATCTGACTAGGTGGAAAACAGACAGAAGTGTAGAAGTACTCATATATATCTTGTACTTGAGTAAAAGTAGAAGTACTGAGATCTTGTACTTGAGTAGAAGTACTCATATCTTGTACTTGAGTAAAAGTAGAAAGTACTCAGATCTTGTAGCTTGAGTAAAAGTAGAAGTACGCAGAGTGTAGGAATACTCTGTTACAGTAAAAGTCCTGCATTCAAAATGTCACTACAAGTAAAAGTACAATAGTATTATCATCAAAATATACTTAAAGTAGCGACAGTAAAAGTAGGTCATTGTGCAGATTGGTCCATTTCAGAATAATATATATGATATGTTTTATAATGATTGATCATTAAAGTGTTCTCAAAGTTGTATATAATAATGTAATAATAAATGTCTGTTACTGTATCGTACGTTGACATTGGTAGTACTCAGGATACATCAGATGTTAACTGGTTCTCACTTTCTCCTGTCTCATTTCAGAATACAGGAATTCAAAGTAGCGTTGAGTGAAGACAACATCAATCTGAAGACGTTGAGGGAGCTGTGCTTCAGCGGTAACTTTAAACATCTTAATGTTTATTTAATGAGTATTTCATTGTTCTGTATTTGAGCATCCTTTTCTCTTTCAACCTAGGAATCCCATTTGAAGGAGGCATTCGAGCCCTTGTTGGAAAGTAAGTGCAACCACATGGAAGAACTCAGTGTTCTTATGATAAACCTCTCATTGTTTTAGCGACTCTGGATTTGGGTACGAGCATCTAGCAAAATACAGCAACTAGTAACTTACATGGTCTGGGTGGCAAATCATATATTTCCATAAGACTGTGAAGGATTTGCCTAAATGGCCTCACATAATATTCTGAGTGTGACTGTTTTGGCTCTCCTTTCAGATCCTTCTCAACTATCTTACCTCTCGATCAGACATTAATGGGAGTCTTTCCTCAAAAAGCAGAGGCAAGTTGTGTGTGAGGAAT
>NW_027262662.1:0-20000 GCF_902827115.2 Pseudochaenichthys georgianus | reverse complement strand
CCCTCGGTCTCCTCCCAGCTGGACGTGCCTGGAACACCTCCCTAGGGAGGCGCCCAGGTGGCATCCTAACTAGGTGCCCGAACCACCTCAACTGGCTCCTTTCGACGCGAAGGAGGAGCGGCTCAACTCCGAGTCCCTCCCTGATGACCGAGCTTCTCACCTTATCCCTAAGGGAGACGCCAGCCACCCTGCGGAGGAAACCCATCTCGACCGCTTGTATCCGCGACCTCGTTCTTTCGGTCGTGACCCATCCTTCATGACCGTAGGTGAGGGGAGGAACGGCCCGGTAGACAGAGAGCTTTGCCTTCTGGCTCAGCTCCCTTCTCGTCACAACGGTGCGGTAAAGCGACTGCAATACCGCTCCCGCTGCTCCGATTCTCCGGCCCATCTCACGCTCCATTGTTCCCTCACTCGAGAACAAGACCCCGAGATACCTGAACTCCTTCACTTGGGCTATTCTATTGTATCTGTTGTATTGTGTTGCACTGTGGGAGGAGCCTGTGGCCTCAGATATTCATTGACATATCTACACTGTAGCTATGAACACAATAAAAAGCCTTGAATCTTGAGATCGTGAGAAGTAGATGAGAGCTGACGGGTGATTGTTTTCAGGCGGCTGTACCCAGACATGGCGTTCTTCCAGCGGCCCACGCAGTACCCCTGCCAGCTGATCCTGGACCCTCAGAACGATTACGAGACGCTCCGGAGACGAGTGGAACAAACCACGCTGAAATCACAGACCGTCAACCGAAACCGCAGTGGAGTCACCAACGTAAGTGTGTGTGTGTGTGTGTGTGTGTGTGTGTGTGTGTGTGTGTGTGTGTGTGTCAAATGTAAAATGTAAAATGAACAGAGTAGGGAAATGATTTCATTCACAGCAGCGAGGTGTTCTGGCATTCACTTCTATAAAGGTGGAAACAGCAGCAAGTGTATGTATACATATCTACAGCAGAAAGGACATTAACCACAAAGTGAAACCATGAATTCAAAGTCTTCAGCTTTAATCTAAATCTATTTGACTTTTACTGCCACAAACCACACGGCAACATTTGTGCTGTTGTGAGAGAGAGGAACGGCAGCACCTGTATCTGTCCGAGTAGCTTCACATTTCCTTTTCCTATAAAGGTGGGGTAGGTAATTCCCTTCAGAAACACTCGTTATATTCCATGGAATGCTCTTAACATCCCGATAGCAATGAATTCATCAAATGCATAAAAAAAATTCATCTGTGGAAGCCGTGGCGCTGTAAAAAGCACGACCAATCAAACATTTCAAATTCTAGCGCACTCGAGCTGGTTTCTCCATTCCTACCTACCCTACCTTTAACCAGTCACTAAACACTGCCAGAGCCCATACCACGTTCCTGTTAATGTTTACTTCCTGTCTGTATTCAGAGGTGGGAGGTAGTGGAGTACAAATACTTTGTTACTGTAATTAAGTACATTGTTCTGGTATCAGTACTTTTCTCCACTACTTATTTTTCTGACCACTTTTTACTTTGACTTCTTACATTTTGAACTCAAATACCTGTACTTTCTACTTCTCACATGTTGAACACAAATACCTGTACTTTCTACTTCTTACATGTTGAACTCAAATACCTGTACTTTCTACTTCTCACATGTTGAACACAAATACCTGTACTTTCTACTTCTTACATGTTGAACTCAAATACCTGTACTTTCTACTTCTCTCATGTTGAACTCAAATACCTGTACTTTCTACTTCTCACATGTTGAACACAAATACCTGTACTTTCTACTTCTTACATGTTGAACTCAAATACCTGTACTTTCTACTTCTCACATGTTGAACACAAATACCTGTACTTTCTACTTCTTACATGTTGAACTCAAATACCTGTACTTTCTACTTCTCTCATGTTGAACTCAAATACCTGTACTTTCTACTTCTTACATGTTGAACTCAAATACCTGTACTTTCTACTTCTCTCATGTTGAACTCAAATACCTGTACTTTCTACTTCTCTCATGTTGAACTCAAATACCTGTACTTTCTACTTCTTACATGTTGAACCCAAATACCTGTACTTTCTACTTCTTACATGTTGAACTCAAATACCTGTACTTTCTACTTCTTACATGTTGAACTCAAATACCTGTACTTTCTACTTCTCTCATGTTGAACTCAAATACCTGTACTTTCTACTTCTCACATGTTGAACTCAAATACCTGTACTTTCTACTTCTCTCATGTTGAACTCAAATACCTGTACTTTCTACTTCTCTCATGTTGAACTCAAATACCTGTACTTTCTACTTCTCACATGTTGAACTCAAATACCTGTACTTTCTACTTCTCTCATGTTGAACTCAAATACCTGTACTTTCTACTTCTCTCATGTTGAACTCAAATACCTGTACTTTCTACTTCTTACATCTTGAACACAAATACCTGTACTTTCTACTTCTCACATGTTGAACCCAAATACATTTCAAAGCCTCTTTACTTTGACTTGAGTTAAGAAGTTTAGTCAGTACTTGTACTTTCACCAGAGTATTTTTAAACTCGAGTATCTGTACTTCTACTTGAGGAAAGGATGCGTGTACTCCACTCAGCCCTCTCTGTAACCTCTCTGTGCTCCTCAGGTCAGCTCTCCAGGGAAGTCCTTGAACCTTTACCCCTCTAACGAGTACGAGGTGCTGCCCAGCGGGAGCGAGGCTCACTGGGAGGTGGTGGAGAGAATCCTCTTCATTTACGCTAAACTCAACCCGGGCATCGCCTACGTGCAAGGCATGAATGAGGTCGTTGGGCCGATCTACTACACCTTCGCCACGGACCCCAACAGCCAGTGGAAAGGTCGGTGACATCTCGCCGTTCAATTCAAATGTTTTATCATCATATGCACAAAAGCTTCAGTGTAGAATGATGAGATCCTTCTGACCTGAGCTCCTCCAACATATAGAATAAAATACAAAATAGTGCAACAAGTCTATATACATGTAAATAGAATATGATATGTACGAGAACAGAATATGAAATTAGATAATGTACATTAAGACAAAATTAAATACGGTTTATTACGGTGATAACTATTTAGATAAATAAGTAGATTGCCGGTATTGATGTTAACCGGGAGATATAATACACTTATGTTGCGTGGTAGAAGCTAGGTAAGAGATACAATTATATATTGCACAGTTAAATACAGATTCTTGTTACAGTATTAATATTGTCATACTAAGAAGGCAGGCGGTAATAATAATCATTTTAACTCGGTACATATTGCACATAAGTGGTGTCGCAGTGTTTGTTTGTTACATTTCTTTCTTTATTTGTGGTCACATTATATTAAAAGTACAGTTTTGCAAATCATATATTTTTAGAGACCCGAAAATGACAAATTGAATACCGAATAAAAATAGTAAAATAAAAAAAAACGAAAAAGTACACAGGTTTTTTTTTTAATGACAAATATCTACACATGTATCTACACACACACACACACACACACACACACACACACACACACACACACACACACACACACACACACACACACACACACACACACACACACACACACACACACACACACACGTATATATACAAACATGTACATACACATACATACATACATATACACATACACCTATATATGCATACATACCCACATACATCAGCATACATACATATACATACACACATATACATATACATTCATTCGGTGTATAGAAACGCAGTCGATGTGTTACATTTCTGACGTGTAGATTTGTGAGTCCTGTACTCTATATTTCTCAGAGCACGCTGAAGCAGATACGTTCTTCTGTTTCACCAACCTGATGTCAGAGAACAGAGACAACTTCATCAAGAGCCTGGACGACTCTCAGTGCGGCATCACGTACAAGATGGAGAGCGTGTACTCCATGCTGCGAGAGAGAGACCTGGAGCTCTACCTCAAGCTGGTAAACATTCCTACTTCCTGCTCCTGAACATGTTCTCTCTGTGGGTTCCCTCAGAGGTGGGAAGTAGTGGAGTACAAATAGTTCGTTACTTAAGTACATGTTTCTGGTATCAGTACTTTACTCCACTACTTTTTTTCTGACGACTTCTTACATGTTGAACTCAAATACCTGTACTTTCTACTTCTTACACGTTGAACTCAAATACCTGTACTTTCTACTTCTCACATGTTGAACTCAAATACCTGTACTTTCTACTTCTCACATGTTGAACTCAAATACCTGTACTTTCTACTTCTTACACGTTGAACTCAAATACCTGTACTTTCTACTTCTCACATGTTGAACTCAAATACCTGTACTTTCTACTTCTCTCATGTTGAACTCAAATACCTGTACTTTCTACTTCTTACATGTTGAACACAAATACCTGTACTTTCTACTTCTCTCATGTTGAACTCAAATACTTGTACTTTCTACTTCTCTCATTTCCCAAACAGCTGGTTCCTTTAGTCTGAATGTGTGTTGGTGCGTGGTCATTATTCTTTAGAGTCATTGCCTATTGATTTGAACACGATCCGTGTATCCATCACTTCCTGGTCTTCTCTAAAGAAGAGGGACCAATGGAAATGTTGTCATGGAAACATTCATTAGCTAACAATGACATTATTGTTCTATTGATATAAAGGGAGGTCAGGTACTCTTTAAAACAGCTGCTAGCTATGGGTACTTTTTACTGAAGTACACTTCAAAGCCTCTTTACTTTCACTTGAGTAAAGAAGTTTAGTCAGTACTTCTACTTTCACCAGAGTATTTTTAAACACAAGTATCTGAACTTCTCCTTGAGTAAAGTACTTTTGCCCTCTCTCCCCCCCCCCAGGAGGAGCAGAACATCAAACCTCAGTACTTCACTTTCCGCTGGTTGACCTTGCTGCTGTCTCAGGAGTTCCTCCTGCCCGACGTCATCCGGATCTGGGACACGTTGTTCTCCGACCAGGACAGATTCCACCTCCTCCTCCTGGTCTGCTGCGCCATGTTAATGTAAGCCTCCTCTCCATGCTCAATTTCAATTTGTAAACACGAGTATCTGTACTTCTACTTGAGTAAAGGATGTGTGTCCTTTTGCCATCTCTGCCGCCACAGACTCATCAGAGATAGCTTACTGGCTGGAGACTTCACGGTGAACATGAGGCTCCTGCAGGTGAGGCACCGCGAAGCGAAAACCCCCAAAGCTTCATGATCAGACACGATGTTTCAGAACTGGATTCACTCTTGATTTCCCCTGATGTCTCCCCAGGATTACCCCATCTCCGACGTCAACACCATCCTGATTAAGGCCAAAGATCTGCGGGATACTTCCTAACCACTTTTCTAACGTGGAAGGTGAGAGTTCGAACATTACGAATCATTGTCGTGTCAAACGTGTTGTCGGAGGACTTATGATGGGTTCGTACAGACGGGAAACCCAGCATTCGTTTTGTTTTTTTACCTTGATGTCTTACGATTGGTCGGTGGGGACTGCTGTGAAAACATTTAAGGGACAAGCTGAATTTTTTTCTGAAGTGAGAAGGAGATGCCACCAGCTTCCTGGTGCATTGTGGGAAGAAAAAAAGCAGGTGTTCCTCCTCCAATCACAGCCATGGACCCTCTGCAGATCACGACGCTTTTACTGAACTGAATCTGAGGGACAGGAGCTCCGTTACACGACAGATCCAGTTTGAACACCTCATCCAGGAGTTCCCCACGCAGAAGTTTCACCGAGCTAAAGTGCATGTTTGTTCTTTGAGGGATGTGTTTTTTTATTTCGTTTTTATCGTAAGCAACAGCCTGTGTAATTATGTGAAAACAGGAGACGGTGTTTCTGTGTTCATTTCTTTCAGGGTAAAATAAATCTGAAGTGATGGGCCTGGTAAATACTTCTCCTTAAAACCCATTTTTCCTTCAGTGTTATGTCTAAACACGATGCCTTTTGTTCCATTGGGAATGTAATGTGATGCATTTCCTTGTAAAATCACATTATTTAGAGCGAAGGGCAAGAATCTGTGGCGCTGCTTCACACTGAACATGATTTACAAACCTGGGTTTACGTGGACTAGTATTGTAATAAAGCATTACAACCATTCATTCTATATATTGAACACAGTGCAATACTGATACCACAGTTATACTTGTTATGTTACTTGAGAAACATAACCATGTTTTCCTATAATAATGAGGAGTCGATGTGTTAAGAGACCTCAAAGAAGATGTGTGCCTAAAAGAAGTGTTGAATCAACAAAAAACTGCGATTTAAATCTGAAAAGAGCAGATTAGCATTCTGACCTGAATGCCAGCTGCCCATGAGTAACGGCTTTAATCCCCCGTGGTGAGGAGTTATCCGGTCAGCAACAGAAAAAGAGATGTAAAACCTAATATCAAACTTTAATGTAGAAGGGAAAGACATATTTGGTGGCCAACAAATACCATAAAATGTGGTCGGTTGCATAAAACACTTCACACTTGCACGTGAGAAGACTAACGCTACATTATTCTATTTTCCCTTTGCAATAATAAACATTATTTTCTAATCATTGTAAAGCCTGTGTGCATTATTAAAGGATACACACCACATGCTTGCATTGTGTCAATACAACTAGCATAAGTAGGCCTATGTCATGAGCCTCTGTATTAAAGGCTAACTTATGTTCAGTTAACCCATTACTTTACAAAACACACATTTGACATATATCAAATCGTTATGGTAGCTGCCGGTGGCGGGCTGCCCATCGGGACGAATCCCGATGGGCCGGTACTGATGTGGGCCGGTCGGATAAGTCACTAGCACCCCCCCGTTGACAATTTACTAGCGGTATTAACTTTCGGTACCGAGGTGGGCCGGTCGGATACGTCACTAGCACCCCCTCCCCCCGTTGACAATTTCCTAGCGGTACCGAAGTGGACCGGTCGAGAGTCCCGGGCTGGTTTTTAGTCCCAGTCCGCCCCAGCTAACAGTTAGCATTACATCAGCTACAAGCAGCTAGCATAGCATGTGACTGCAGACTGGAGAATATCTTTAATAGAACAGAGACTTGACTTCATGATTAATATGAACCTTTCTTAACAAGTTGCTTTGTTAACGTGGAGTTTATATCGTAGCTAGCACAATGCAGTGTTCAGTGTGAACAGAAACAAAAATCTCTTTTATAGTTTCATCTTGTGTTCTGCGCAGACTATCTGATCATGGATTGAGTATATCAAGCTTAACGTGTGAATGTAAATGTGTATCTGCAAACATATTGTACAATATCCTGCCTTGTCGTCGTGGTGAAGGGGACTCGATGAAGCATTTAATTCATACTGAAGACGTACGTTGTGATGAAATGCTTACAAATATTAACATGAATAAGGGTGAAATGGAAATGCTTGCTCAATCAGTCATTTCATTTTGTACATAGGCCTACTGCATTTTTTTATATGTGCATGGCGAAAGTGGAAACAGGAGACACTTCATTTTGTTTGAAGAACATTTATTGACACATCATATAATAAATGTTAAATCTTTGGTGATTAGACTCCTATCCTGAAATCGTATATCTAAAGGGGGAAATGCAGCTGTGAGCATATAGGGAACCCCCCGGGGTCTAGACACTGGTGATGATGATGAAGAGCTGGATTTGATGAGGAGATGGGATGAAGAGGGGGTGTGATGAGGTCTTTGGATTGGCTCTCCTGGCACTGGATGTGAACGAGAGGAGGCGGATGGGGAGGAGGCGGGCTGACTGCAGGAGAGAGGAGAACCATTTTAGAGTTTGGCTGCAGCACGCTGATTGGCTGCTGGAGAATGAGGTGGAATGTAATAGGTTAAGGCAGGGGGGTCAACTCAAACACACAGTGGGCCAACATTTAAAAATGGGTGCTAGTGGAGGGCCGGACTGGTTCAATGTTTATTGCAAAAAGTATTGAAATGAACTTATTGCACATATTAAACCTGGAACTAACGAAGCTTAAACTATTGCCTATAAAAAAAACATTAAATAATCAGCTGCATTCATTTCTCATGGCTCTATCTGCAGCTTTTCAGAGTCAGTTCTTATGAGTACATTTCCCCACAGGCCAACAACAGCTTCAACAAAACTATTCCCTCAGAGAGAAACCAAGCATGCCCTGTTGTCCTGAGAGAAGGTGCAGAAGGAAGCATCCTTTGAAGTCAGTGTGCTGCTCTGATGCTAGCTCAGACACTTGGCCTCTCATCAGATGCAAGGTCATCAATGTTTGGGGTCCGGCTCTGAGCGGAGGAGACCCTCAGGATGGAGTGAAGGTGCAATATACCGGCGGGACAGATCTAACAGGAATTAGAAATTATCCTGCGGGATGAAATTAAATCCACCACGGGCCTGATTTGGCACATGTGGGTTAAAGAGACGCCCGTGATGAGCTGATTATGTGCAGCTGTGGAGTGAATGTATTTATAGGCCGACCCAGTCTTCCTGAAAGAACTTGAGCTTCATTTCTGTAACGTACCATTTTAATAATCGATATAAGCACTCCGTAGACGGGACATTACAATCTCTTCTTTGTTTCTCCTCGACCGAAGATCATATGTTCCTATTAAACACACTATTAAATGTTTTTTGTAATGTGGTTGTGTTTGTAAGTCTCTGTTTAATTTCAACAATATGGAACAGTACAGCACTTTCACATCGTGTTAATAAGCCATACGTGCTATTTCATTATAACTGAAAAGAGTATTTGATATTATTGTCAGGTTTTAATTTGGATAAAACACATAACAGTAGTCGCTCAGTCAGTAGGGGCTTGGAGTGGGAGCCGGTTCAAGTCCCCGACCAGACCTAAATATGGAGTGTGGACTGCTACTTGGAGAGGTCCCAGTTCACCTCCTGCTCTGCCGTGGTGCCCTTGAGCAAGGCACCGGACCCTTCCCCCCTCACTCCCATTGCTGGCTGTACAGTAGCGGCCCACTGCTCCTAGTACTAGACTCCTCCTGGTGCTAGGATGGGTCGCATGTCACTGTGTGTGCCGTGTGCTCATCCCTCCCACGCTAGAAGATTCTAGAAAAGCTAATATTAATATCTCCTATATGAACTCTCGCTCTAAAGCCACAGTGACACAGACATCATGTCAGTCAGAGAGGAGTGCTGCACATTTGAATATGATTATAAAAAAGTTATTTTGCCGCGATTGCTACTTGACCTTTCTGCAGGACTCTCACATGTCTGTGTGTCGAGATGGATTTGGAGATCTACTCGACATCCAGCAACTTAGAAACATTTATTTTTTGTTGTGTGTGTATTCTTTGTCTTATGTCAGTTATTTGCATGTTTCCAATTTTGTAAGCACATTTTATAACGTATGTATTTGTATACAGTGATGAGACGTGTATGTTTGCAGATGTGCATTAAAATGAATGATGGTATAAATCTGTCTTTGTGAAGTCGTGGGACTCTTTTGAATTAAATCAGGCTTCTGTTTGGAAACCGTTGAACAGATATTTTCATATGATTAATAGCAGAGGTGGTAGAAGTACTCAGATCTAGTACTGAAGTAAAAGTAGAAGTACTCAGGTCTTGTACTTCAGTAAAGTAGAAGTACACAGGTCTTGTACTGAAGTAGAAGTACACAGATCTAGTACTGAAGTAAAAGTAGAAGTACTCAGATCTAGTACTGAAGTAAAAGTAGAAGTACACAGATCTTGTGCTTGAGTAAAAGTAAAACTACTCAGATCTTGTACTTCAGTAGAAGTACTCAGATCTAGTACTGAAGTAAAAGTAGAAGTACACAGATCTTGTGCTTGAGTAAAAGTAAAACTACTCAGGTCTTGTACTGAAGTAAAAGTAGAAGTACTCAGATCTTGTACTTCAGTAAAAGTAGAAGTACTCAGATTTTGTGCTTGAGTAAAAGTAAAACTACTCAGATCTTGTACTTCAGTAAAGTAAAACTACTCAGATCTTGTACTTCAGTAAAGTAGAAGTACTCAGATCTAGTACTGAAGTAAAAGTAGAAGTACTCAGATCTTGTGATTGAGTAAAAGTAGAAGTACTCAAATCTTGTGCTGGAGTAAAAGTAGAAGTACTCAGATCTTGTACTTCAGTAAAAGTAGAAGTACTCAGATTTTGTGCTTGAGTAAAAGTAAAACTACTCAGATCTTGTACTTCAGTAAAGTAGAAGTACTCAGATCTAGTACTTGAGTAAAAGTAGAAGTACTGAGATCTTGTGCTTGAGTAAAAGTAGAAGTACTCAGATCTTGTTCTTGAGTAAAAGTAGAAGTACTCAGATCTTGTACTTGAGTAAAAGTAGAAGTACTCAGATCTTGTTCTTGAGTAAAAGTAGAAGTACTCAGATCTTGTTCTTGAGTAAAAGTAGAAGTACTCAGATCTTGTACTTGAGTAATAGTAGAAGTACCAGAGTGTAGGAATACTCTGTCACAGTGAAAGTCCTGTATTGAAAATGTTCCTCAAGTGAAAGTATAAAAGTATTCTCATCTAAATATAGTGAAAGACAGTGAAAGTAGTCGTTGTGCAGATTGGTCCATTTCAGAATAATATCTATGATATGTTTTATAATGATTGATCATGAAAGTGTTCTCAAAGCTGGTGAAGGTGCAGCTAGTCTGAAGTACTTTGTAGACTGCAGGGTAGCTGGTGGATTTACTCCAGGTGGAACTAAAGTCTGATTCTACACTTGATTAGATTTCACATCATTCATCCAGATCTGTGAAGTAACTGAATGTATTAAATACATGCAGTGGAGTAGAAGTACACCATGTACCTCTGAACTGCAGTGGAGTAGAAGTACACAGCAGCATACAATGTACTGTCTGTACAAGTACCTCACAAGTGTACTTAAATACAGTATGTTGAGTAAATATACTTAGTTACTTCTCTTCTCTGCTTACACGTTTGTTCAGCAGGATAATCTCCACATATTAACACCACTTAGATGTTTTTTTAAAAGTAAATACAATCAGCAGAAGTAAAAAAGCTAGCGCTAGGCTACAGAGGTCACATGGCTGTCGCTAAGCTAAAGGCAGCTAACGTTCGCCATGAGTTAGTTAGCAACTACCTTAACATCTCCTGATATTCAACACTTCATCAACATCTCTTAAGCTTGTATTTATCGTGGACATGTATAATTTAAGTGACTTGTATGTAAACCAGTTTCGTCCTCGGCTCACAGGCTGAATGTGAGGCTTCTTCGCATCTTTGATTCGCATGTCTACCATTAGCTTTTCTTATCTTCCAACCGACGGAAGGGTGTCGCCTCGACCATTGTTCGGGTAGGAATTATCATATGGATGTCAGCGTTGTAATTTCCATGCAATCACTTCCACGTCTGGCCACCATTTCAATAGCCTGTAATGTAAATGTGGGTTTGCCTTAATCAATGTATTTAAACAAGGGCCATGCATACAAATACTTTAATCTCAGAGAAGAGGAGAGGGGATTAAATGCTGCAGATTTGAGCAAATGGCTCATTTACATCTGCAGTCTTTATGCAGGCGAATAACAATCAACAGACACTAAAGACATTGCATAATCTCACACACACAGATACAGGAAAACATTCCTGCCTAAACTGCAATAAATTGGTAGAGAAATAGCTTTTCTTCTTTTAAGGTTAGTTAAATTAAAATGTGGTGTAAATCCTTGTCTTTAGCATCCTTTTTTAAAGCTAAATTGTTTCCTAAAAATACATAGTTTAAATTCCTTGTATGTGTAAACGTACCTGGCAATAAACTGGATTCTGATTGTTCATTTCTTAGCAGAAGGTGATTCATTTGGGAATTTTCCACCATAAAACCACATTTTCTAAAATGCGAACTCATTCCCACGTTTAGGACTCACTCCTCTCATTGTGCAGAGAGGCTGGATTTTGACATATTAACAGCAAACTGTTGTATTTTCACTCACCGGTACATTTCCTACTCTGGTTAATGAAAACATGTGTTTATTCTTCAGCCCTCCATGTTACCAGTACTGAGAGACCGCTTAGTCAGGGGTTTCAAACTCAAATACACGGTGGGCCAAAATAAAAAAATGGGTGCTAGTGGAGGGCCGGACTGGTTCAATGTTTATTGCAGAACGTATTGAAATGAACTTACTGCACATATTAAACCTGGAACTAACGAAGCTTAAACTATTGCCTATAAAAACAACATTAAATAATCAGCTGCATTCATTTCTCACGGCTCTATCTGCAGCTTTTCTGAGTCATTTCTTATGAGTACATTTCCCCACAGGCCAACAACAGCTCCAACAAAACTATTCCCCTCAGAGAGAAACCAAGCATGCTCTGTTGTCGTGAGAGAAAGTGCAGAAGGAAGCATCCATTGAACTCAGTGTGCTGCTCTGAGATGCTAGCTCAGACACTTGGCGTCTCATCAGGGTGCAAGGTCATCAATGTTTGGGCTCTGAGCGGAGGAGACCCTCAGGATGGAGTGAAGGCGTGCGTGCAATATACCGGCGGGCCAGATCTAATAGGAATTAGAAATTATCCTGCGGGCCGAAATTAAATCCACCACGGGCCTGATTTGGCCCCCGGGCCTCGAGTTTGACACATGTGACTTCGAAGCACACATGTCAATATTAACAATACTAATGGATGCATTTTAATACCAGTTATTGTTTACTCTTAAATTACTTATGAAAGAATAAACGATACTTCAGGACCAAGACAGTTTTGTTTTACTTTAAAGGTAAAAGGTTTAATACAAATATTGTTTGTTTCTTTATACAATTGGGAAAATGTCACATTCACCAGAAGAAAAGGAGTGTCTCTAAACCACATTTTTACTTACAACAATATGGCACCATTATTACAAAATAGTACAAATAAGAGGGCAATCGAAACCAAATGTGTATTTGATAACATTATATTTACATTACATTTTATTTTGCTGACGCTTTTATCCAAAGCGACTTACAAAAAGTGCAAAAACCATAAAGATTCAAACTTTTACAACAAGGAAAGTGCAGATATTTTCACTTCAAGCAAGTCATACCATTGCTAGTGCTGGGAAATTAGTTACAAGACCTTTTAGGTTTTATTGTGTATCTAATCAATATTTTACTTTACCTTTTGTTTTATCACTTTTTTCTTTATGTTGTATTATTTTATGTTTTCCTGTGTACCCCTTATGTCAATATTGTGTGTGTTTACAGTGTTTGATGTACATATATATATATTTTCTTTAATAAAGGAAATTCAAAAACTGGGCCAACGGATCTGACCCAGTCACGTGGTATCGACGTACTACGTCACGACGTGTCCGTTAGCGCGTTCGCGTGCAGGATCGGCCACAAACAGTAGTGTTTGAAACCAACTAGAGGAGTTATTATTAAACCCTCCGACAGATAGTTTGCTTCGGTCCTAGATCAACCAGCTGCTCCACCTGACCAGAGGCCTGTATGCGGCTCAACATACCCGGGATATCTGCCTGTTATCCGGCCAAAACAACCCTAACGGTCCGCGGTCCCGTTATACACCTCGGTGAGTCAACAGGGTCCAGTTCAGACTGGCCTGTGAGCGCGTTCACGTGAAAGGGGCGGAGTTAGCAGCATTTGACCAATCAGGGTCAAGTAGGTTTACATCAACACAGGTAAAGAAGGTAACAAGTAAGAAAAACAACACAAAAATCAAATAAAAACTATTATATGTTCAGATATAGATTTTCTTTTACATAAAATCTTGATATACTCAAAAACGACGTGCAGTATAGTATTGCAAAGTACTCAGAATAATAGAAAATGTGCAGTATTGTTAAAGTGGATGAGAGGAAGCTTTTGTACAAATGTGCAAAATATTTGGAGGGTTTTGCAGAACAGGCATTACTTAAATGAAATAAATAAAAATGAGATAATGTTTGCATTAGTGTAAGGCACACACGCCTTGTTAAAGAGATCAGCGTCACAATGAAGTGTAAACTATATTGATGGACAAATATGAAGTTACCTTTAAACACATTATTCAGATTCAGAATACTTTATTGTCCATTAAATCTACATATAATGGGAACGTGGCTTTGGCACTGGCAGATAGGTTAAAAATAACACTCACCACACACAGCACGACATACAACTCATACACACAAAAGAGGGAAATGGCATTAAAGTGAAACGGTGTCTTAATAAACGAGTGGTTTGTTCTTCATAAGTCATACATCAATTCTCCTCATTTCAGTCAATTTAATTAACTCTGTTTTCAAAATGAGTGATACAAATCATGGACGTGTAAATCATTGATAGTGAATCATAAGCTTCATTTATAATTAGTAGCTTGAGAGGTGGTTCCAAAGTTCACGTGTTATCTCCTCTGGGACCGTCGACAGCTGGTGAAAAGGTTGATCAGCCTCAGTGTGTGAAGTGTAGACGGCCATCGGGTGTTTGCATTTGTACTTCAGAGTGGTGAGTAGTGCATGCTTTGTGTGAAGTGTTTTAATACAATCTACACCTTCATGATTCATTGACTTGTAAAAGGAGATTTTAAGTGTTCAATGTTGGTTTTAGGTTAAAGGTCCGTACTGTTTTTTATCAATATACTATAGGTTTGAGATAGAAGCTGTCTCTGATTGGCTGAAACACCAAACAGATCATTGCAGCGTCCCATAACCCCCTCTGTTTCAGCCCTGTTTCCAAAGTGTAATGGCTAATGAGCTGCTGCTGGCCACGCCCCCTATGGAAGTGATTGGTTTAAAAAACAAAACACAATGGTGCTCTGCGAGGAGATTCTGTGTTAGCTTTAATCTAGATTTACTGACACGTTCACCTCAGCTGCTCTAATCAATATTCCACAGTCTATAGAGAGGCGAAGTCCCTCCCTTTCCTCCATGGGACCTTATTTTGGAAAAATCATGTATTGAAGTCGATGGAGAGAGAAAAGTTATCTTTCGATCCCGTTTGAATTGAGCCACGAATTACACACATGATGTTTGTCAATTTAAAACTTAATTTTGCAAGTTAAAAAAATCAAAATGTGTCGTAAAACTGTGAAGTAACACTTTGTTTGTGTGAAACCGCTCAATGAACTACATCTCCCATCATGCACCACACACCCAGACGGCCGTCACGTTGAAACATTTCACTTCTTTCTTTCAGAACGAGGCGGAAAGTATTAAAAGAGGTGAAAATCACTCCAAGTCTGGGCACGTTGAGAGCTGCACACACACAAGGGGAGTTAGTCGGTTCCTGAGAGCCAGCGACTCTGGGATTTGTAGTCTTTCTAGTTGCGTATTTCTCATAGTCTTTTATTTCAACAGTTTTACGACAAACTGTGACTTTTTTGACACGGAAATTATTATTTAAGATTGACAAACATCATATGTGTAATTCGTGGCACAATTCAAACGGGATGGAAAGATAATCTCTCTCTCCATCGACTTCAATACATACTTTTTCAGAAATAAGGTCCCATGGGGCGGAGGTAGATGGGCGGGATGATGTGATGAGTGACAAGAGGTCCAACCAGACCGTGGTTTTATTACCAAGTACACGTACAAGGAATTTGCTTTTGTGTACATTTGAACAAACAAAGACAACATTTACATACAAAAGAAACTGTAATATTGTGAGACATTGATTACAGTTAAGTATTATAAAACATGACAGATACTATATTCAAAGAGGAGAGGTGTGCAGGTTTGAAAAGCGGCAACATGTGCAGGATTCAGGTCAGTGGGGGTCCCGGGCCTTGTTATATATAAGATAAGATAAGAAGTACTTTATTGAACCCAATTTGGGAGATGTTTGCATTGCAGCAGCATTAAAAGACAAGGCATTGTACATGAGAGAAATTAAAAGACTAGAAATAAACAATCCAACATGTAAACGTCTCAAATAGAAATAAAATAGCATTAAAAAAAGTAAAAAATATACATGTGGAATACAAAGTAACAGTAAAAACATATAAAGCCGGATTGTAATGGAAATGTTCATGTTCCAATGTCCTCCTTTGCCATTACTTCACAGGAGGGTTTAGAGCAGGGCGTCCAACTCAAATACTCAGCGGGCCAAAATAAAAAATATCTGTACTCGTGGAGGGCCGGACTGGTTCAATGTTTATTGCAAGACGTATTGAAATGAACTTATTGCACATTTTAAACCTGGAACTAACAAAGCTTAAACTATTGCCTATAAAAACAACATTAAATAATCAGTTGCATTCATTTCTCACGGCTCTATCTGCAGCTTCTCCAGAGTCACTTCTTATGAGTACATTTCCCCACAGGCCAACAACAGCTTCAAGAAACTATTCCCCTCAGAGAGAAACCAAGCATGCCCTGTTGTCGTGAGAGAAAGTGCAGAAGGAAGCATCCATTGAACTCAGTGTGCTGCTCTGAGATGCTAGCTCAGACACTTGGCATCTCATCAGGGTGCAAGGTCATCAATGTTTGGGGTCCGGCTCTGAGCGGAGGAGACCCTCAGGATGGAGGGAAGGTGTGCTGCAATATACCGGCAGGCCAGATCTAATAGGAATTAGAAATTATCCTGCGGGATGAAATTAAATCCACCACGGGCCTGATTTGCCCCCCGGGCCTTGAGTTTGACACCTGTGCTATAGACGCAGACACAAACAGATGATTTCCGGTCTTTTGCTGCAGTTTAGAATGATGTTTATTTAGCTTTACATACCAAGGTTTAATTAGACTGTGTCAAAGGGTTGTGGTATGAGCATCTGCCGGGCTGGTGGAATCGCTGTGCTCTTCCTCCCGTGTCCTGTGTCCTGTGTCCTTTCCTGTCACCTGTGACCCGTTTTATACACCCGAGGCAGCTAAACCCCGCCACCAAGTGTTCAAAAAAAATATTGCACTATAGGGAGAGAGGGGTAAGTTGAGCCAGTGGGTAAGTTCAGTGAACCACCCCCTGTAACCAAGCAAAGCCTTATAGTTGTAATCACGTGACCAGAAATTATGCAAGCTCCTCCCATTTCTCCTTGCCTGTGAAAGAGAGATCCTCATTGTGGTCTGGTAAGTAAACATTTTTAGAAAAAAAATAGATTTTCTAGATGTCAGCTATATCGGCTGTCATGTCAAAAAAAAAGTATCCAGGTTTAAACACTTATATTGTATATGTTGATGTGTTAGCAGTGTATTAAACCATGTGAATCATTAAGTCAAATATGACTCTGAATTTTAATGCTAGGCTATTTTTTCTAAAATGGTGGCGGTGGGGTAAAGTGAACCACGGGCCTTGGGGTACGTTGAGCCAGTTTTTCAATGGAGAAATTAATGAAAGTAGGCCAAGTTGATAATAAGAGCTCATTGTAGGCAACATTTAAAGTTGAATTTACCCTGTCTTTGATTGGTAAGATGTATGAAATTGTATCACCATTTGTATGATTACTTTTCCTTTTAACATGTTAAAAAAAAATCAATTCAATCGAAATTTATATTAAAAATATTTGAAAAACTAAGCTGGTATTTGGTTTGTTATTTATTGTTTATAGTTACCTTTAAGATGTGTCGTAGGTATGCCCAGGTTTGAACAGATATGCCCAAGTTTGAACCGTGGTTCAACTTACCCCCTGACCTGGATCAACTTACCCCTACACTGGGGCAAGTTGAGCCACAAAACTTTTTTTTTTTAAGAAGTAATATTTTCACTGCCCTTGATCAAATATGAATTCTTATCATTGCCATTGATAGGAGACATCCTGAATTATAGGTGTGTGTTTTCATTTTTACTATGTGTCATTTGTCCTTGCTTAGAGGACAGCATAACAAAAAAATGGCTCAACTTACCCCACTCTCCCCTACATATAAATAAAGTAAACTGAGACACCAACAACACCCATAACATGGCTCCTACAAGGATATTATTTATACATTAATTGCGCAAGGAATGGATTATTAAATTGGATATAAAATGTACAGTGGGATTTTAAGTCCAGTTATCAAGAGAAGCTTCTCTGCCAGTAAACAAATACATGAATGCTTCCTTAGCATGTCACTGAGTATTTATTTTTCACAGAACCCCCAGGTGTGAGCGATGCAGTTCTGCAGTACTCGGGGGGGAGTCCATGGATGGGACTTCCAGCAGGTGCTTTTCTCCGGGTTTGCTCCAGACGGAGGGATGTTCATGCCTGAAAGTGTTCCTGTGCTGAGCCCCGAGACCCTGAGGAGCTGGGGGGGGCTGAGCTACACCGACCTGGTGGTGGAGGTGGCCTCTCTGTTCATCCCCCCCCCATCTGATCCCCAGAGAGGACCTGGAGGGTGAGATCTCACTTCCACAAAACACCTCATCTGATCAGAGATGGCAAAAGTACACACATCCTTCACTCAAGTAGGAGTACAGATACTCGGGTTTAAAAATACTCTGATAAAAGTAGAAGTACTGACTAAACTTCTCAAGTCAAAGTAAAGAGGCTTTGAAATGTACTTCAGTAAAAAGTACCCATAACTAGCAGCTGTTTTAAAGAGTACCTGACCTCCCTTTACATCGTTTCCATTGGTCCCTCTTCTTTAGAGAAGACCAGGAAGTGATGGATACACGGATCGTGTTCCAACCAATAGGCACGCAGTGACTCTAAAGAATAATGACCACGCACCAACACACATTCAGACTAAAGGAACCAGCTGTTTGGGAAATGAGAGAAGTAGAAAGTACAGGTATTTGAGTTCAACATGTGAGAAGTAGAAAGTACAGGTATTTGAGTTCAACATGTGAGAAGTAGAAAGTACAGGTATTTGAGTTCAACATGTAAGAAGTAGAAAGTACAGGTATTTGTGTTCAACATGTGAGAAGTAGAAAGTACAGGTATTTGAGTTCAACATGTAAGAAGTAGAAAGTACAGGTATTTGGGTTCAACATGTAAGAAGTAGAAAGTACAGGTATTTGTGTTCAACATGTGAGAAGTAGAAAGTACAGGTATTTGGGTTCAACATGTAAGAAGTAGAAAGTACAGGTATTTGAGTTCAACATGTAAGAAGTAGAAAGTACAGGTATTTGTGTTCAACATGTGAGAAGTAGAAAGTACAGGTATTTGAGTTCAACATGTAAGAAGTAGAAAGTACAGGTATTTGGGTTCAACATGTAAGAAGTAGAAAGTACAGGTATTTGAGTTCAACATGTGAGAAGTAGAAAGTACAGGTATTTGAGTTCAACATGTGAGAAGTAGAAAGTACAGGTATTTGAGTTCAACATGTGAGAAGTAGAAAGTACAGGTATTTGAGTTCAACATGTGAGAAGTAGAAAGTACAGGTATTTGAGTTTAACATGTGAGAAGTAGAAAGTACAGGTATTTGAGTTCAACATGTGAGAAGTAGAAAGTACAGGTATTTGAGTTCAACATGTGAGAAGTAGAAAGTACAGGTATTTGAGTTTAACATGTGAGAAGTAGAAAGTACAGGTATTTGAGTTTAACATGTAAGAAGTAGAAAGTACAGGTATTTGGGTTCAACATGTAAGAAGTAGAAAGTACAGGTATTTGTGTTCAATATGTGAGAAGTAGAAAGTACAGGTATTTGAGTTCAACATGTAAGAAGTAGAAAGTACAGGTATTTGAGTTTAACATGTAAGAAGTAGAAAGTACAGGTATTTGAGTTCAACGTGTAAGAAGTAGAAAGTACAGGTATTTGTGTTCAATATGTGAGAAGTAGAAAGTACAGGTATTTGGGTTCAATATGTGAGAAGTAGAAAGTACAGGTATTTGAGTTCAACATGTAAGAAGTAGAAAGTACAGGTATTTGTGTTCAACATGTAAGAAGTAGAAAGTACAGGTATTTGAGTTCTACATATAAGAAGTAGAAAGTACAGGTATTTGGGTTCACCATGTAAGAAGTAGAAAGTACAGGTATTTGGGTTCAACATGTAAGAAGTAGAAAGTACAGGTATTTTAGTTCAACATGTGAGAAGTAGAAAGTACAGGTATTTGAGTTCAACATGTGAGAAGTAGAAAGTACAGGTATTTTAGTTCAACATGTGAGAAGTAGAAAGTACAGGTATTTGAGTTCAACATGTGAGAAGTAGAAAGTACAGGTATTTGGGTTCAACATGTAAGAAGTAGAAAGTACAGGTATTTTAGTTCAACATGTGAGAAGTAGAAAGTACAGGTATTTGTGTTCAACATGTGAGAAGTAGAAAGTAC
>NW_027262661.1:0-25479 GCF_902827115.2 Pseudochaenichthys georgianus | reverse complement strand
GTAGAACCAACCGGAAGGAGCTTTATTAGTAAACAAAGGTACCCTTTGTGTTTGTTTACACTCATGGCAGCTCAGCCGGAATAAAGAGGCGGGTTGTTTACTTTGATAAACGTCTTGTCTATCCTGTGTCTCTGACTGCTGTAAACACGTAATGGACTCTTTTCTGAACCTAGTTCTGCGACGTGGTTTATATGCGCGAGACCATGTCACATTATGGGATGTTTGGACCCGGGTTTCAGAGCACGAGCACCCGGAAGCGATTCCTGAGGGTTAGTCACTCTGGAGAAATAACGGGAGTTTCAGTCGGTGTTAAGAAGCGGAGGGGGCGGGGCCAGCGTGTGACGTCACAGGAAGAGGGTGACGTGAGAGCCCAGGCATGCTGCTCTGTGGAAGTTATTATTAACATGAACACATTGCTGGGAGACAGGTGTCCCACAGGTGAGGGACACATACTGAACTAAGGGACGGAGACACTACGCTGAGCTAGGGGACGGAGACACTACGTAAGGGACGGAGACACTACGCTGAGCTAGGGGACGGAGACACTACGCTGAGCTAAGGGACGGAGACACTACGCTGAGCGAGGGGACGGAGACACTACGCTGAGCTAAGGGACACTACGCTGAGCTAAGGGACGGAGACACTACGCTGAGCTAGGGGACGGTGACACTACGTAAGGGACGGAGACACTACGCTGAGCTAGGGGACGGAGACACTACGCTGAGCTAAGGGACGGAGACACTACGCTGAGCTAGGGGACGGAGACACTACGCTGAGCTAAGGGACGGAGACACTACGCTGAGCTAGGGGACGGAGACACTACGTAAGGGACGGAGACACTACGCTGAGCTAGGGGACGGAGACACTACGCTGAGCTAAGGGACGGAGACACTACGCTGAGCGAAGGGACGGAGACACTACGCTGAGCTAAGGGACACTACGCTGAGCTAAGGGACGGAGACACTACGCTGAGCTAGGGGACGGTGACACTACGTAAGGGACGGAGACACTACGCTGAGCTAGGGGACGGAGACACTACGCTGAGCTAAGGGACGGAGACACTACGCTGAGCTAGGGGACGGAGACACTACGCTGAGCTAAGGGACGGAGACACTACGCTGAGCGAAGGGACGGAAACTACTCCGAGACACTACGCTGAGCTAGGGGACGGAGACACTACGCTGAGCTAGGGGACGGACACTACGCTGAGCTAAGGGACGGAAACTGCTCCGAGACACTACGCTGAGCTAAGGGACGGAGACACTACGCTGAGCTAAGGGACGGAAACTGCTCCGAGACACTACGCTGAGCTAGGGGACGGAGACACTACACTGAGCTAAGGGACACTACGCTGAGCTAAGGGACGGAGACACTACGCTGAGCTAAGGGACAGAGACACCACGCTGAGCTAAGGGACACTACGCTGAGCTAAGGGACGGAGACACTACGCTGAGCTAAGGGACGGAGACACTACGCTGAGCTAAGGGACGAAGACACTACGCTGAGCTAAGGGACGAAGACACTACGCTGAGCTAAGGGACGAAGACACTACGCTGAGCTAAGGAACGGAGACACCACGCTGAGCTAAGGGACGGAGACACCACGCTGAGCTAAGGGACGGAGACAACACGCTGAGCTAAGGGACGGAGACACCACGCTGAGCTAAGGGACGGAGACACCACGCTGAGCTAAGGGACGGAGACACTACGCTGAGCTAAGGGACGGAGACACACGAGGCATTGAGAGCTGAACTATCATCTCAAACAGAAATAAAAGACGAGAGCAGCACTTTATAAAACACATGAGGAATATGAACAGGACGCCAGCCTCCAGGGGGCGTGGTCAGCGATGGAGAGGCTCCTCCTCCTCCTCCTCCTCCTCCTCCTCGCTTTGCGGAGAACAAACACACACTTTCTCCAACTGGTCTTTTTTTTTTATTTTGGAAGCAGAAATTCAAACCAAATGAAACACGAAAGTTCATGAACTACAAAACATACAAAATAAAGTGAAGAGGGGCGGGGCCAGTGAGGCCAGAGGGGCGGGGCCAGTGGGGCCGGGCCAGCGGGGCTACATGTTGTCTTCATCGGAGTCGTCCTCCTCCTCCAGAGAGTCCTGCAACACAACAACACCGTCAGTCCGAGGGTGTGTGTGTGTGTGTGTGAGAGCGTGTGTGAGTGTGTGAGAGAGCGTGTGAGAGTGTGTGTGAGTGTGTGAGAGAGCGTGTGAGAGTGTGAGAGAGCGTGTGAGAGTGTGTGAGTGTGTGTGAGAGAGAGTGTGAGTGTGTGTGAGAGAGAGTGTGAGTGTGTGAGAGAGAGTGTGTGAGTGTGTGTGAGCGAGTGGTCAGACAGCCAAGAGGATATGACATCACAGGAGTTCAGCTTTTTAAGCGAAACCTCTGACTCTCATCATCCCACCCTGCAGACTGTGAGGCGTGTGTCTGTGAGGTGTGTGTCTGTGAGGCGTGTCTGAGGTATGTGTGTCTGTGAGGCGTGTGTGTCTGTGAGGCGTGTGTGTCTGTGAGGTGTGTCTGAGGCGTGTGTCTGTGAGGCGCGTGTGTCTGTGAGGCGCGTGTGTCTGTGAGGCGCGTGTGTCTGTGAGGCGTGTGTGTCTGTGAGGTGTGTGTCTGTGAGGTGTGTGTCTGTGAGGCGTGTGTGTCTGTGAGGCGTGAGTGTCTGTGAGGCGTGAGTGTCTGTGAGGCGTGTGTCTGTGAGGTGTGTGTCTGTGAGGCGTGTCTGAGGTATGTGTGTCTGTGAGGCGTGTGTGTCTGTGAGGCGTGTGTCTGTGAGGTGTGAGTGTCTGTGAGGCGTGTGTCTGTGAGGTGTGTGTCTGTGAGGCGTGTCTGAGGTATGTGTGTCTGTGAGGCGTGTGTGTCTGTGAGGCGTGTGTGTCTGTGAGGTGTGTCTGAGGCGTGTGTCTGTGAGGCGCGTGTGTCTGTGAGGCGCGTGTGTCTGTGAGGCGCGTGTGTCTGTGAGGCGTGTGTGTCTGTGAGGCGTGTGTGTCTGTGAGGCGTGAGTGTCTGTGAGGTGTGTGTCTGTGAGGCGTGAGTGTCTGTGAGGCGTGAGTGTCTGTGAGGCGTGAGTGTCTGTGAGGCGTGAGTGTCTGTGAGGCGTGTGTGTCTGTGAGGTGTGTCTGTGAGGCGTGTGTGTCTGTGAGGTGTGAGTCTGTGAGGCGTGTCTGAGGTGTGTGTCTGTGAGGCGTGTGTATGTGTCTGTGAGGTGTGAGTCTGTGAGGCGTGTCTGAGGTGTGTGTATGTGTCTGTGAGGTGTGAGTCTGTGAGGCGTGTCTGAGGTGTGTGTCTGTGAGGTGTGTGTCTGTGAGGTGTGTGTCTGTGAGGCGTGTCTGAGGTATGTGTGTCTGTGAGGCGCGTGTGTCTGTGAGGCGCGTGTGTCTGTGAGGCGTGTGTGTCTGTGAGGCGTGTGTGTCTGTGAGGCGTGAGTGTCTGTGAGGCGTGTGTCTGTGAGGTGTGTGTCTGTGAGGCGTGTCTGAGGTATGTGTGTCTGTGAGGCGTGTGTGTCTGAGGCGTGTGTCTGTGAGGCGTGTGTCTGTGAGGTGTGTGTCTGTGAGGCGTGTCTGAGGTATGTGTGTCTGTGAGGCGCGTGTGTCTGTGAGGCGCGTGTGTCTGTGAGGCGCGTGTGTCTGTGAGGCGTGTGTGTCTGTGAGGTGTGTGTCTGTGAGGCGTGAGTGTCTGTGAGGCGTGTGTCTGTGAGGCGTGTGTCTGTGAGGTGTGTGTCTGTGAGGCGTGTCTGAGGTGTGTGTGTCTGTGAGGCGTGTGTGTCTGTGAGGCGTGTGTGTCTGTGAGGCGTGTGTGTCTGTAAGGTGTGTCTGAGGCGTGTGTCTGTGAGGCGCGTGTGTCTGTGAGGCGCGTGTGTCTGTGAGGCGTGAGTGTCTGTGAGGCGTGAGTGTCTGTGAGGCGTGAGTGTCTGTGAGGCGTGAGTGTCTGTGAGGCGTGAGTGTCTGTGAGGCGTGAGTGTCTGTGAGGCGTGAGTGTCTGTGAGGCGTGAGTGTCTGTGAGGCGTGAGTGTCTGTGAGGCGTGAGTGTCTGTGAGGCGTGTCTGTGAGGCGTGAGTGTCTGTGAGGCGTGAGTGTCTGTGAGGCGTGAGTGTCTGTGAGGCGTGAGTGTCTGTGAGGCGTGAGTGTCTGTGAGGCGTGTGTGTCTGTGAGGTGTGTCTGTGAGGCGTGTGTGTCTGTGAGGTGTGAGTCTGTGAGGCGTGTCTGAGGTGTGTGTCTGTGAGGCGTGTGTATGTGTCTGTGAGGTGTGAGTCTGTGAGGCGTGTCTGAGGTGTGTGTATGTGTCTGTGAGGTGTGAGTCTGTGAGGCGTGTCTGAGGTGTGTGTCTGTGAGGTGTGTGTCTGTGAGGTGTGTGTGTCTGTGAGGCGTGTGTCTGTGAGGCGTGTGTCTGTGAGGCGTGTGTGTCTGTGAGGCGTGTGTGTCTGTGAGGTGTGTGTGTCTGTGAGGTGTGTGTGTCTGTGAGGTGTGTGTGTCTGTGAGGTGTGTGTGTCTGTGAGGTGTGTGTGTCTGTGAGGTGTGTGTGTCTGTGAGGTGTGTGTGTCTGAGGTGTGTGTGAGGCGTGTGTGTCTGTGAGGTGTGTGTGAGGCGTGTGTGTCTGTGAGGCGTGTGTGTCTGTGAGGCGTGTGTCTGTGAGGCGTGTGTGTGAGGCGTGTGTGTCTGTGAGGCGTGTGTCTGAGGCGTGTGTGAGGTGTGTGTGTGTGTCTGAGGCGTGTGTGTCTGTGAGGCGTGTGTGAGGTGTGTGTGTGTCTGAGAGGCGGGCGTCACCTTGGCGTATTTCTCCGCCTCCTCTCGAACGTCTTTGGGAACGAGCTGGTGGCGCCCGTCTGTGACTGAGGAGAGAGAGACAGAGTTTACTTCAACGAGCTAACCGCTAATGCTAACAGAGTTTACATCCCATAATGAGCTGGAGGTGAGCTGGCAGCGGATTGGTCAGACAGCCAAGAGAAGGTGTGACATCACAGATATCAGCAGTTTTAGCGAAACCGTTCTCATCTTCATCACTCCTCCCCGACAGCCAATCACAGCGCCCCTGAGTCACTGTTAACTCACCAACACCTGTTGCCATGGTTACCTGTGTTCATGAGGGTTAAAGGCAGCTACTGGAAGCTACCAATCGTTTCTGTAACATTTTATTTTTTAGTAAAACTGTTTATTCTGTTTAATAACAATTAAAGACCGGTAGAGAGGACAGAAGAAGAAACGCAGCGCTGTGATTGGTGGACTCACCTTCTCCCACCCAGCTGAGCTCCAGCTCGAAGGCCTTGTCCTTCACCTCGTCGTGCACGATGTAGATTCTGCAGACACACAGAGAACGTGTCAATCTAAACGGGTTCTGGTGCGAGAGCTAACCGCTAATGCTAACAGAGTTACATCCCATAATGAGCTGGCAGCGGATTGGTCAGACAGCCAAGAGAAGGTGTGACATCACAGATATCAGCAGTTTTAGCGAAACCGTTCTCATCTTCATCACTCCTCCCCGACAGCCAATCACAGCGCACATACAGCCTGAGCGCACCTGAGCGCTCACCTGAGTAAGCTGGTTCTGGATCTGTGAACAACGAGCTAACGCTAACTGAGTTTACAGTTACACTATGATGCATTCAGGCTCCATTCAGTAAAAACGAGTTGGCCAAATGTTATGTTATTTCAAATGTACTGATGTCTGCTGTTCTGTGTCAATAAAGGTTAGTTTGGATGTTTCAAATGTACTGATGTCTGCTGTGCTGTGTCAATAAAGGTTAGTTTGGATGTTTCAAATGTACTGATGTCTGCTGTGCTGTGTCAATAAAGGTTAGTTTGGATGTTTCAAATGTACTGATGTCTGCTGTGCTGTGTCAATAAAGGTTAGTTTGGATGTTTCAAATGTACTGATGTCTGCTGTGCTGTGTCAATAAAGGTTAGTTTGGATGTTTCAAATGTACTGATGTCTGCTGTTCTGTGTCAATAAAGGTTAGTTTGGATGTTTAAATGTACTGATGTCTGCCGTTAGGATGCTTACTCACATTTTAGCGACCTCTTTCACGACCTCCCTGCACGTCATGTCCTTCATCTGAAACACACACCTCAGTTAATGACAGGGAACATGTCTCCGTTACATCCCATAATGAGCTGGAGGTGAGCTGGCAGCGGATTGGTCAGACAGCCAAGAGAAGGTGTGACATCACAGGATATCAGCAGTTTTAGCGAAACCGTTCTCATCTTCATCACTCCTCCCCGACAGCCAATCACAGCCTCAGATTCTCTGTGTGCTCACCTGAGTCACGTGACCGGCCCAGCTTCCTCCGCACCAGGTGAATGATCTGTTATTAGCTTCAGATGCTAACTCACCTGCAGTTTCTCGATCTCAGTCTTCGCTGCTTGCTTAGCCTTCCCGATCGCACAGCCCCAATAACCCTGAGGAGAGAGAGCTCTTCGTCATCATCATCATCATCACTGTTCAGTCACAGCCCCAATAACCCTGAGGAGAGAGAGCTCTTCATCATCACCATCATCACTGTTCAGTCACAGCTTTATTACAGGCAAGGAGCCAATTACCAACCACTTCGTGTTTTATATTCATTTATAATTTCAAATTGCGACAATCATTCGTTCATAATGTTGGGCTATAAAGGAACTACAGCACGGTCACATGACTTCACGTCACCACCGCTAAGCTAAAGGAGGCTAATGTTGGGCTATAAAGGAACTACAGCACGGCCACATGACTTCAACGAGTTTACATCCCATAATGAGCTGGCAGCGGATTGGTCAGACAGCCAAGAGAAGGTGTGACATCACAGGATATCAGCAGTTTTAGCGAAACCGTTCTCATCTTCATCACTCCTCCCCGACAGCCAATCACAGGACAGATACAGCACCTGATACATCCCATAATAATACTGACTCACGTGAGAGATGCCTGAGGGGTCGACCATGTAGAGCTGAGGACCGTCGTCTTTATCATAAGAGCCCAGGATGAAGCTAGACACAGAGACACGCTGCTTTAATACGTGGAGGCTCTGATCTCATGTGAGAGAGAGAGAGGGGGGGGGGGGGGAGAGGGGAGAGAGGAGAGAGAGGGGGGAGAGAGAGAGAGAGGAGAGAGAGAGGGGGGGGGGGAGAGAGGGGAGAGAGAGAGGGGGGGGAGAGAGAGAGAGGAGAGAGAGGGGGGGAGAGAGGAGAGAGAGGGGGGGAGAGAGAGGTGTGTGTGTGTGTGTGTGTGTGTGTGTGTGTGTGTGTGTGTGTGTGTGTGTGTGTGTGTGTGTGTGTGTGTGTGTGTGTGTGTGTGTGTGTGTGTGTGTGGTCAGACAGCCAAGAGGATGACATCACAGGAGTTCAGCTTTTTAAGCGAAACCTCTGACTCTCATCATCCCACCCTGCAGACTGAGGTTTAAATAGTCCTGCAGTCCCTGAACGCAGCGCGCTCAGTGAATCAGATGATGTCCCTGAACGCAGCACGCTCAGTGAATCAGATGATGTCCCTGAACGCAGCACTCTCAGTGAATCAGATGATGTCCCTGAACGCAGCACTCTCAGTGAATCAGATGATGTCCCTGAACGCAGCACGCTCAGTGAATCAGATGATGTCCCTGAACGCAGCGCGCTCAGTGAATCAGATGATGTCCCTGAACGCAGCGCGCTCAGTGAATCAGATGATGTCCCTGAACGCAGCACGCTCAGTGAATCAGATGATATCCCTGAACGCAGCACTCTCAGTGAATCAGATGATGTCCCTGAACGCAGCACTCTCAGTGAATCAGATGATGTCCCTGAACGCAGCACGCTCAGTAAATCAGATGATGTCCCTGAACGCAGCACGCTCAGTGAATCAGATGATGTCCCTGAACGCAGCACGCTCAGTGAATCAGATGATGTCCCTGAACGCAGCACGCTCAGTGAATCAGATGATGTCCCTGAACGCAGCACGCTCAGTGAATCAGATGATGTCCCTGAACGCAGCACGCTCAGTGAATCAGATGATGTCCCTGAATGTATCACTCAGAGTGCCGTAACTCACCTGCAGCCGAACGGCCTCACAGCGCTGTACAGAGTGTAGGCGTGCACATACATGGCCACTCTCTCCGACAGGTGCTGAAACCAGAGGAGACACTGTTAGCTTAGCATCAACCAGAGGAGACACTGTTAGCTTAGCATCAACCAGAGGAGACACTGTTAGCTTAGCATCAACCAGAGGAGACACTGTTAGCTTAGCATCAACCAGAGGAGACACTGTTAGCTTAGCATCAACCAGAGGAGACACTGTTAGCTTAGCATCAACCAGAGGAGACACTGTTAGCTTAGCATCAACTAGAGGAGAAACTGTTAGCTTAGCATCAACTAGAGGAGAAACTGTTAGCTTAGCATCAACTAGAGGAGAAACTGTTAGCTTAGCATCAACTAGAGGAGAAACTGTTAGCTTAGCATCAACTAGAGGAGAAACTGTTAGCTTAGCATCAACTAGAGGAGACACTGTTAGCTTAGCATCAACCAGAGGAGACACTGTTAGCTTAGCATCAACCAGAGGAGACACTGTTAGCTTAGCATCAACCAGAGGAGACACTGCTAGCTTAGCATCAACCAGAGGAGACACTGTTAGCTTAGCATCAACCAGAGGAGACACTGTTAGCTTAGCATCAACCAGAGGAGACACTGCTAGCTTAGCATCAACCAGAGGAGACACTGCTAGCTTAGCATCAACCAGAGGAGACACTGCTAGCTTAGCATCAACCAGAGGAGACACTGCTAGCTTAGCATCAACCAGAGAAGAAACTGTTAGCTTAGCATCAACCAGAGGAGACACTGTTAGCTTAGCATCAGCTGCACCAGAGATCACATGAGTAAGAGCCGCACCTTGAGGGGAATGTCATGTCCGTAGCTCGATCTGAAGCTGGAGGCTTCCTCTCTCGCCACTTCAGAGAGAGAGCGAGCATCAGCTAGCAGCCCAGCTACCGCCTAGAGAGAGGACGAGAGAGTTATTCAAGAGAGGCTATTAAGGAGCTACAGCACGGTCACATGCCTTCACCACCGCAAAGCTAAAGGTGGCTAATGTTGGGCTAAAAAGGAACTACAGCTCTGTCAAATAACTTCACCACCGCTAAGCTAAAGGTGGCTAACGTTGGGCTAAAAAGGAACTACAGCACGGTCACATGACTTCACCACCGCTAAGCTAAAGGTGGCTAACGTTGGGCTAAAAAGGAACTACAGCTCGGTCACATGACTTCACCACCGCTAAGCTAAAGGTGGCTAAAAAGGAACTACAGCACGGTCACATGACTTCAACAAGCTAACCGCTAATGCTAACAGAGTTTACATCCCATAATGAGCTGGAGGTGAGCTGGCAGCGGATTGGTCAGACAGCCAAGAGAAGGTGTGACATCACAGGATATCAGCAGTTTTAGCGAAACCGTTCTCATCTTCATCACTCCTCCCCGACAGCCAATCACAGGACAGATACAGCCTGAGCGCACCTGAGTCACTGTTAACTCACTAACACCTGTTCCCATGGTTACTTGCGTTTATGAGCAGTAAAGGCAGCTACTGTAACGCTATCACGTCACCACCACTAAGCTAAAGGTGGCTAGTGTGTGTGTGTGTGTGTGTGTGTGTGTGTGGTTACCATGCCGACGTGTCTGTCGATGTTGAAGATGCGTTTGTTGGAGCCCTGCTCGTACAGTTTGGACAGAATCAGCTTCTCTACCCCGAACACAACGCCATCCTTACAGCGGATAGCGATGGCCGTGCTGAAAACACACACTTCAGTTAATGACAGTAAACATGTTTCTGTTACATCCCATAATGAGCTGGAGGTGAGCTGGCAGCGGATTGGTCAGACAGCCAAGAGAAGGTGTGACATCACAGATATCAGCAGTTTTAGCGAAACCGTTCTCATCTTCATCACTCCTCCCCGACAGCCAATCACAGCGCTCCATTATCAGCCAATCACAGCGCCCCTGAGTCATGTGAGCACGTGGTTATTTACCTGCTGTTCTCCACGGCCTTCATGGCGTACTCCACCTGAAACACCCGTCCATCTGGAGAGAAGGTGGAGGCGGACAGATCGTACTGCAGGACAGTTTATATATTAATATATATATATATATATATATATACAGTGCAGATGCAAAATAACACAAGTATAAATCCATAAGACGGTCCGTTCTGATTCTGTGACACATCAAATGTCCGGGGGCAATCTGCTGCTTCGTAGATGCATCGTTTGAAATGTCCTAATAAATAGTTTGATTGAGATGTAACATTTTAAGGCGTTTAACTTGTGAAAAAAACCCGAAGTCCAGGCAAGGAGGCAATTACAAACCACTTCGTGTTTTATATTCATTTATCAATTTAAAATTGCGACAATTATTCGTTCATAGTGTTGGGCTATAAAGGAACTACAGCACGGTCACATGACTTCAACGAGCTAACCGCTAATGCTAACAGAGTTTACATCCCATAATGAGCTGGCAGCGGATTGGTCAGACAGCCAAGAGAAGGTGTGACATCACAGGATATCAGCAGTTTTAGCGAAACCGTTCTCATCTTCATCACTCCTCCCCGACAGCCAATCACAGCACCCCGGAGTCATGTGACCCTTACATGGCTCTTAAACCAGACATGGAGCCAATTAGAGCCAATTAAAACCACGTAGTGTTTTATGTTAATTAAAAATTGGGACACTCATTAATCTGCAGCTGAACACGTGACCTGTAGAGCCACGTGTTCTCTACTGTACACACCGCTGCTATAGCCAGTCAGATCTCACTGAGTGAAGCTCGTGGGTCTGCACCGCTCTCACGATGATCACCAGTGAGGTAAAGCTGATTGAACACACACTTCAGTTTAATCTGATGTGTGTCTGAAGGGAGTTTGGTTTGAGCTAGCAGCTAGCATGGAGTCTGCCCATGTATTTGATATTCCTGAAGTTACTCTGAAGTATATTTAGAAACAGGTGTTTTATTAAGTGTTACCTGTAAACTGTATCTGCATTGAATCTGTTTCAGAGGGTACTCTGCCCAGCTGTAAGGAGGATTTAAGCTGAGTTAGACTTTAACTCACATCAAATAGACTATTAAAGGTAAAGTATATTAAAGGTAAAGTCTATTAAAGGTAAAGTATATTAAAGGTAAAGTCTATTGAGGGTACTTTGAAGGCTGATTGAACAGAAACACTGAACAGAAGAGAAAGATGAAATCGGGGATAAACCACTCGTCCCGTTTCAACACGAGGCCGGGCAACGTGTTTCACTAAATTAGAAACATGAGGAATAGAGCCGCAGACATGCATTATAAAAGTTATTTAAAAAACCTGCGATTAACACGCAAAGAGATTAAAATAAATAAAACACGATAATATATAAAAACACGACTAAGGGAGTAGGCTATGGGTGAGAGCTAACAGTTAGCATCTGTTTATTTACTCATATTCCTAAAGTTAATAATGTTATGAAGACGGAGAGAGATGCGTTTAATTCATGGTCTTTTAATGGAAGTATTATCTACAAACTGAAACTCAACAAAGTATAAAAACGGAATGCTTTCGTTTTCGCTTAAGCTTCTGTTAGCTTCAGTTAGCTCATTATGTTGATTTAAAGTGTATTCATGTCTGTTTAAGGGAGTATCATGGCGGCCGATTACATTAAAGCAGTTAAAAGAGAACATAGAAAGTGTTGAAGTATATACATGAGGGATTAATTTTAGCGACACATCTCAAAACTATTTATTTCTGAACAGTTTGGTTGCGAGCTAACAGTTAGCATGGAGTCTTATTTATTTGCTGACTCATTTATGTTCCTAAAGTTACTCATATGTAGTATGAGTAACTTTAAAGAGACATGTTTATCATTTTAAGTTATCTATAAAAGTACAGATAAATGAATATTAAAACTGTGAATGCTGTCATTTCTCTTGGTATCTCCTGTTAGCTTGTGTTAGCATGCCTCGTTGTGACTCAGCAGGCTAACACGCTAGCTCGCATGCTACATGGTACAATGAACGGGTTTTAAGAGCGGATACCCCCAGTAAAGGGTATACTCCCAGTAGAGTGTATATTCCCAGTAGAGTGGACACTCCCAGTATAACAGGGTGAAACGGGGACACATTGAGAGGGTTAAAGGGAAACTCACCCCGGTTCCGATGGAGCTCATTTTCTCTCAGACTCTGATCCAGCGAAGCTTCTCATCGGTCGCTCCGCACTGCTTCCGGCTGCCCCTCCACAATAAGAGCCTTGAGTTTCAAAATAAGACTCTATATCCTCTCTTCTTCTTCTTCGGGGTTCCCGGCGGTTCGGATCCAGTTTAATGGCGCGTTGCCGCCACCGGTCGGCTCCAGAGGGAATATACTCACAGTTCACTTTCTCAATCCTTCACAACAACAGCCAAATAAATAACACCTCGAATCCTGCAAAGCAACATGTGATGGGATTTACAGTGATGCAATATATAGTAGGTTTCCGGGTTGCAATCAACATGCTGCGCTTCCCTTCTGTCTGCCACCCAATTCAGGACTGATGTGGATTTCCTTCCTTCCTGTGTCTCCTCTGTATAAAGGACATTACGGGCGGCTGTGGCTCAGTGGATAGTGTGCTAGACTTCGAATCAGTGTGTAGCAAGTTCGAGTCCCACTGCAGTCAGCATGTCGTTGTGTCCCTGTCGTTGTGACACTTCACCCAGATTGCCTTCCCGTGTCTCATCTGTATAAAGGACTGTGCAACTTGCTATTTTATTTCTATTTGAGATGTTTACATGTTGGATTGTTTATTTCTTTTAATTTCTCTAGTGCCTTGTGTTTTTATGCTGCTGCAACGCAAACATTTCCCAGATTGGGATCAATAAAGTACTACTTATCTCATCTTGTCTTATTTGTATCTTAAACCCCCCATTAAGAAGTATAACGCTGTGCTCTACTGCTCAGACCCGGTTCCCGAACAAAAGGACTTGGGCCTCTGAGAGGACGGGGGGTGCAGCAGTAGTAGGTTTACGTGAGCAATAGCGGCCGGCAACAGCAATGATGTTATCTCTTATGCTGCGTTCACACCGGACGCGATGCGAATATTCGCTTCGCTCTAATCGCTCGAGTTTCACCGCGGCTGCAGCTGTGCGAGCGGCTGCAGCCGTGTTTACTCGCATCATTCAAAGGCAAGGCAAGTTTATTTATACAGCACCTTTCAACACAAGGCCATTCAAGGTGCTTTACAAAAATGAAAGACATTCAGACAAAGGCATTTAAAAACAGTGAAAGATAATAAAAGAAACATTAAAAGAAAAAATACATGAATAAAAAGTTACAGTGCATTAAGATATGAATAGTTCACACAGAAGTTCCACTTTACTGATGAACACAACGGCTCAGTTGTTCATTCAAACAAGACGCGCTGGCTCGGGGCTACAACTACAACAAGATGAACATATTTGACCGTGATTTAATTGTAATACACGTTCAAAATGATGCCGAAGAAACAACACACTGATACCGGTTAGTAAAGACCATGAATTAATGCTTTGAGTCTGCAGACAGACGGCAGGCGAAAAGCTTTTAAAATGCGTGTTTTCTGAATGGAGATCGGGTCGACCAGGCTAAGCTAATTGTTGTGTTCTGATATACTCCTGCAGTGGACGCATACGTGAGCGCTTGCTGCTAGAAGACAAACTGACCCTGGATGAAGCCATTCAGATGGCAAATCAGGTGGAAACGGCGGTGCGCAACGTGGCCGAGTTCTCCAACAGTGAAGTGCCTGTGAGGGAGATCAGGGCGCCAACACGGGAACAAAAACGTCCCGCTGCAAGTAAACAAAGGAAAGGTGAGAGAAAGTCTGAGCAAGCACGAAGACGTTACAGATGTGATTCAGATAAACATATGGCCAATTCCACACAATGCCCTGCCACAAACTAAATATGCAAATCCTGTGGAAAAACAGGGCATTTTGCCAAAGTGTGTCGTTCAGAACAAAAACGTGAAGTGAGGGAGGTCGTTATTCCAGAACTGACTGTTTTATTGCTGAATAATACTGCCCCAAAGGAGAAGAAAATAATGTGCACTGTAGATTTGGGACTTTCTCCTGCGAACCAGTCATTTGAGATGATAGTAGATACTGGTTCCTCTGCCTGCTCATGTGTACAGACCTACTTCAGTCACATACCACTGAAACCTACACAGGTTCCTCTACTCACATACTCAAGACAGAGAATCCCAGTACTAGGGACACTGCATTTACGTGCATTCCATGACGGAAATACTGCCTCAGCTACCCTTTTCATTGTGAAGTCAGGTTCCATACTGCTGGGCCTGGACCTGGTCATCATGAGAAACAGAGTGGTGTGAAGTCAGAGCAGACAGTCAGAGAGATAACAACCCCACCTGCAACTCCTACGACACCTCCTGCACCTGTTCATACAGCTTTACCTATGGGCTGTGCTAGGAACGATGACCACATTGCAGCTATGCGGGATGCTCCATCACCCAGTGATCCAGTGACTCGCAGGTCTTTTCTTGGCCTAACATCGTGGTACTCCAAGTTCATACAGAACTGTGTTGGAACCAATGAGAGATGTGCTACGCAGAGCTACATGCACATGGACTGATGAGGCACTGAGTAGTTTTCAGCAGGTTAAACTACTCATCACAGACAGTTCATCACTTGCTCTTTTTGACCCGTCACTGCCCACCATAGGGTCCACAGATGCCTCAGACTATGGCATAGGTGGGGTGCTGACACAGATACATCCTGACAACACTGAAAGAACAGTGGCATTTGCTTCCCGCTCTCTTAGTCTTGCAGAGAGAAAGTACTCTGTGGTAGAAAAGGAAGCTTTGGCCTGTGTGTGTGCTGCAGAGCGTTGGAGAACCTCCTTGTGGGGAACAAAGGACCCTAAGGACTGATCACCAAGCTTTGACCACACTCTTGGCTACAAAAGGCATGGGGAGAGCTGGAATGAGAGTAGCACGCTGGTCTGCCAGGCTACTCTGCTTCAACTATGATATTGTCTACAGACCCGGTGCTCAGAACCATGCAGCAGACTGCCTTTCCCGCCTGCCACTGCCACACGGACAGGACTGCACCTCAGACACTTGCTGCTGTCTCTGCCCTGCTGACTGCTGTTCCCTCGTCTGACTTCACAGATGCCTGCACTTCCTGTCCAGAGTTACGTCAGCTACGCAACTACATGACAGACGGGTGGCCAGCTTCATCCAAAGGCCTGCCTGCTAACATGTTGCCGTACTACCAGGTGAGAAATGAACTTTCTGTACATGAACAACTCATCTGAGAGGGAGTCGCAGGTTAGTTGTTCCAGTAAAGCTACACTCACACATGGAGTCCTTAGCACACGAGAGCCACCAAGGCATTGCACGCACAAAACAGAGACTCAGAGACTTGTATTGGTGGCCTAAAATGGATGCACTGGTACAATGGGTTATCGCCGCCTGTGTGTCCTGCCAGATGGATGATAAGACAGCTCAAACTAACCCTGCACCTATGACACCAGTCCCTCTGCCTCAGGGGCCATGGCAGAAGCTTGCACTCGACATCGTGGGCCCATTTGAGACTGGTCCGGTGGACTGGAAGTGTGCTATTACTATTTCTGACTACTATTCAAAATGGCCAGAAGTGTGTTCTGCCCCAAGATGCACGACTGCAACAGCGATCACCTTCATGAGATCAGTGGTCAGCCAAAAAGGGAACCCCGTCTCTGTGGTGACAGATAACGGTCCACAATTCACATCCTCAGAACTCGCCTCTTTCCTAAAGAAAGAGACATCCAACACACCAGGACTACACTCTACCACCCAGAAGGACATGGAGCGGAGGAGAGGCTGAATAGCGTGCTGAAGGAAGCATTCTCACTGCACAGAGAGAGAACGCTCTGAGTTTCTTCAGGTCTACAGAGCTACACGCCACGACAGGGACATCTCCTTTCCAGCTCATGTATGGAAGAAAAACGTGAACCAAACTCTCAATCCTGCCACAGCTTACTGAAACTCAGGATCCGGAACTGAGAGACAGAGTGGAAAAGAAACAGTGGCACATGAAAACACACACTGACGCCAAAAGAAATGCCAAGATTCCCAAAATACATCCGGGAAGCCTGGTGCATGTCAGCAAGGGAAAGCCACAGTTCAGTGAGCCTCTGGAAGGACCTCACACGCTGGATAATGAAACACCTGGGATGCTTCACACCTGTCGGTGCTTCCAGAAACATTCACTCCTCCATCAGGAGAAGTGAGGCCTGCTGAGCCAGGCACAGTGCATGGTGCTCAGAGCAGGAACCAGCGAATCAGAAGGCAGCCTGCTTGGATTGAGGACTATGTCACTTAAACTGTGGTTGAATTAATGTTTGAAAATGTTCTGCATATTGTGATACGTGAAGTTATTATTATTCCAGATGGTTACTACAGAAGTCTCTGTTTGAAATGCCAATGTTATGCATACTGTTCAAGTGGAGAATAACTATTTTAAGAAGGGGGGAAATGTTGTGTTCTGATATACTCCTGCCAATAGGGGGCGCCGTGTAACCAGAGTAACCTACAATGTAGAGAGAAGAAGGGTATGCCCGCGAGTTGATGCATGAAGAACAGTAAAGAGCTTAGTACCCGTATCCTCTGTCCCGTGCTTCATTAATGTCTTTCTACTAATACACAACACGATATGCTCACTCCACACTCACAACGGCCTACAGACATAAATAAAGCAGCGACTGTATTCTGGATCAACACTGAGCAGAACCCAGAGGTACCACGCTCAGTGGGGGATGGATGATCCCCGCTAAATGTCTCTTACAGTTGGCCGGAAGCACTCTTCTCCTGGTAGCAAGTTCCACTCTCTGATTGTTCTCGGAAAGAAGGAGTATCTAAGAGCGTCACTCGTTGCGAAAATTCGCTCGAAGTCCAAAGAGTTGGCTTTGCGGGTTCTTCTCACTGGCTCTCGGCACATCGATGCATCGATGGCTGAGATGTTATGGACAATCTTGAAGAAGAGAACCAAACGAGCCAATCGCCGCCTTTCCCTTCATTCCACCCAGTTCCACCGCTTGAGCATTTCTGTGACGCTGCTGTCCCTGTGTACTGAGTCCAGGCATCACGGTCTCCATCAGTGCAGGGTCCCAGACCGAGCTGGCGTACGTAGTTCAGAACGTACTGGGGCCACAAAAGCTGTCTCCTTCAGGTTCTGGGGACAGCGTCGCAGCTTCCGGCGTAGGAAGCCGAGCGAACGGTTTGCCTGCGTTACAGTGTGGCCAATGTGGTGGCGGTGGGTCGGCTCTCTAACACCTGGCCACATGAGTATAGTCTTTAATGTGCGGGTTCGTTGGTCTGTTCGTAGGATGTAGCACTTACTAGTGTTAAAGCACATTCCCCAAGTGTTAGCCCACTCCTGAAGTCTAGGTCAGCCTGTAGGTCTTCTTGGTCACTTCCATCTTGAATAGGCAGGCAGTCATCCGCGAGTAACCGCACTGTAGATGCTACATGCGACGGCAGGTCGTTAATGTAGCATAAGAAAAGCAATGGACCCAGCACAGTGCCTTGTGGGACCCCAGAGTCAACGTGAACTGTACTTGATTTCACCCCTTCTACGACTACTCGTTGGCTTCTTATATGAGAAAGGTTCTGGTCCAATCGAGTGTTGGGCCGGTGATACCCATGTGGGCCAGCTTTAGCAGCAGGCGCTGATGTGGAACCGCGTCGAAAGCCTTTGAGGAGTCAAGCATTGCCAGACTAGGAGTTGAGTTTCACACGAATGGTTTTGTCGAGATGCTGCACCGGGGCGAGGACGTTACGCCTTCCAGGCCTTCAACAGGCGTTTGCACGTGATGTGTTCCAGGAGTTTACAACACGCTACTGTCAGGGAACTGGTCTGTAATTTGCGGCGGTGTGCCGGGCCCCTTTCTTGAACATAGGCGTAACGTTTGCCTGCAGCCAGTCATCGGGTAGATTTCCTGTTCGCAGTGACTGCGTGAAGACGCACGTAAGCAGTGGGCTTATTTGGGGGGCCAGCATCTGGAGGATACGATTGGGTAGACCGTCTGGAGTATACGATTGGGTAGACCATCTGGAGTATACGATTGGGTAGACCATCTGGAGTATACGATTGGGTAGACCATCTGGAGGATACGATTGGGTAGACCGTCTGGAGGATACGATTGGGCAGACCATCTGGAGGATACGATTGGGTAGACCATCTGGAGTATACGATTGGGTAGACCATCTGGAGTATACGATTGGGTAGACCATCTGGAGTATACGATTGGGTAGACCATCTGGAGGATACGATTGGGTAGACCATCTGGAGTATACGATTGGGTAGACCATCTGGAGTATACGATTGGGTAGACCATCTGGAGTATACGATTGGGTAGACCATCTGGAGTATACGATTGGGTAGACCATCTGGAGTATACGATTGGGTAGACCGTCTGGAGGATACGATTGGGTAGACCGTCTGGAGGATACGATTGGGTAGACCGTCTGGAGTATACGATTGGGTAGACCGTCTGGAGGATACGATTGGGTAGACCGTCTGGAGGATACGATTGGGTAGACCGTCTGGAGGATACGATTGGGTAGACCATCTGGAGGATACGATTGGGTAGACCGTCTGGAGGATACGATTGGGTAGACCATCTGGAGTATACGATTGGGTAGACCGTCTGGAGGATACGATTGGGTAGACCGTCTGGAGGATACGATTGGGTAGACCATCTGGAGTATACGATTGGGTAGACCGTCTGGAGGATACGATTGGGTAGACCATCTGGAGGATACGATTGGGTAGACCATCTGGAGTATACGATTGGGTAGACCATCTGGAGGATACGATTGGGTAGACCATCTGGAGTATACGATTGGGTAGACCATCTGGAGTATACGATTGGGTAGACCATCTGGAGGATACGATTGGGTAGACCATCTGGAGGATACGATTGGGTAGACCATCTGGAGTATACGATTGGGTAGACCGTCTGGAGGATACGATTGGGTAGACCGTCTGGAGGATACGATTGGGTAGACCATCTGGAGGATACGATTGGGTAGACCGTCTGGAGGATACGATTGGGTAGACCATCTGGAGGATACGATTGGGTAGACCGTCTGGAGGATACGATTGGGTAGACCATCTGGAGGATACGATTGGGTAGACCGTCTGGAGGATACGATTGGGTAGACCATCTGGAGGATACGATTGGGCAGACCATCTGGAGTATACGATTGGGCAGACCGTCTGGAGTATACGATTGGGTAGACCATCTGGAGGATACGATTGGGCAGACCGTCTGGGCCGCTCGCTCTGTTGATCTGAATATTTGCCAGTAGTTCGGTCGCTCCTTCGGTCGTGGTGATCAGCTCTTCTATCTGCGGGGCTGGGTCTCCTGACACAGAGGGCTGGCTACCATCGTCCTTAGTACATACAGATGTACATTATTTGTTGATGAGTTCAAAAAATATTTTTTTCAGAATTCTGACTTTTTTCTCAGGAAAAAATAAATAAATTCTTTGGGAGAAAGAAGTCAGAAATCCCGGTAACTGTGGAACCAGCTTCAGTGAGAGATTCACACATTGCACCAGGATGACCGGAAAACTACAGCCCTTTTGCTTTGCTTTTTCTTTTTAATTATTGGTTGATCCACAAGATGTGAAATATAGGAACGGAACAAATATCTGCCTGTAATGTGCCAGGGCAATAACAATTATTAAAGTATCCAAAGATAAGAGAGGTTTTGTTGCACACAGCAATGCCTGCAGAACAGATGTTGAGACACAACTGACCTTCAGCATGTCTCAGTTTCAAAGCAAGACTTGCAATCTTAGTAAAAAGCAAACAATTGTAATCATAACTTCTCATCACTAAGATAACTGGGAGAAGACTGTTCAGTCTGTGTATGTGCACATCTGAGAGTCGTGTGTGTGTGTGTGCGTGTGTGTGTGTGCGTGTGTGTATAGGGAAAGTGTGTATGTGTATACTTGTTTAGAAGAACCACCCAGTTGAAACTTTAACAAGACATTTGGAATCCCGGCGATGTGACGCCTGAGGAAACATTTGATCATAAAACATTTTAAGCATTATTTTAAGATGATGTCTTAATTACTTTTTACACTAGTATAAAATATGTTCTAAATAAACAAGTATGCTTTGAACAAGGCACTTGCTTTGCAACTTTATATTCCAGTCGATGGTCAGATAAGGGGTTAGTCATTCACCTGGGTAAGCGGCATATCATTTTACAATGTACCAAGCGAGAGCAAACAGTACACGGTCTGTCTGCATGGCAGAACACTGAAGCATGAACTGCTCGTCTGCATCCTTAAACATCCTAGCGGTGTTAAAAGGTCTCGAATTGCATTCCTGTCAGGTTTGTGTTCTGCAACTGGAGGATATGTAATGTAGTCAATATGCAAGTGTGTTGTAGTTTGTGAACACACCACCAACAAAATCTCAGTATTAACCCTTTGATAACGAGCCACTGTGTGAACGCATGTTTTAAAACTGTTCGCAATGACAGTTCAAATGGCATCTCTCGTCCAATCACAGAGCACTGGAGCTCTGATTGGATCATCTCTCGTCCAATCACAGAGCACTGGAGCTCTGATTGGATCATCTCTCGTCCAATCACAGAGCACTGGAGCTCTGATTGGATCATCTCTCGTCCAATCACAGAGCACTGGAGCTCTGATTGGATCATCTCTCGTCCAATCACAGAGCACTGGAGCTCTGATTGGATCATCTCTCGTCCAATCACAGAGCACTGGAGCTCTGATTGGATCATCTCTCGTCCAATCACAGAGCACTGGAGCTCTGATTGGATCATCTCGTTGTTATGATGGGACTTTTTCATTTTTTAAATTCAATAATTAAAGACTTCCACACACACATCTTTAAATACATGTATTTAATTCATCTTTAAATGCATGGAAACATCTCGTTCTGAAAGCAGTGGAGCCGAGACGTCTCAAGTAGTGTGTTATAATGTACATGTTTAAAACGGGAGGTTAGCGAGAGAGCGGGACGTCAACAATAAAACATAAAGCTTCCGGTTCCTCTGACACTTTAGAGCTGTTTAATCATGTGATCACAACCTCCACCAATCACAGCCAGGCAACAACGTCAGGAGATACCTCCATGCAGTGAGTGGGCTAACGTTAGCTCAAGGTGTTAGCAGACGGACGGTAACATTAGCACAACAACAACAACAACAACAGATTCTTGTGATAACTTCTGCTAACAGGATTAGCGCTGCTGGCTAACATGAGCTAACAGTTACAGCTGATCATGTTGTTGTTTACCTCGTGTTCCCGGGGAGGTCATGTGACTTTATTTACACCAATGAACATGTTATAGTCGAAGAGGAAGAGGAGGGGGACTTCCTGTTCTCTCCGAGGAAGAGGAGGGGGACTTCCTGTTCTCTCCGAGGAAGAGGAGGGAGACTTCCTGTTCTCTGCTCCTCTGCGTCGCCTGCCCTCAGTCAGCTGATGGGGGCGGGGCTTGTGGAGGGGGTGTGTCCTGATGGAGGGGACGGAGTTAGGTGTTTCCCTTCAGGACGCCCATACAGCTCTGCAGCAGCTGGAGGTTCCCCTACACACACACACACACACACACACACCCCATGTATACATCACTTCAGGGGACATTACATTGACTTACATGCATTTCCTGGAGACTTACCCTGACCCAGTCTGCACCCTGACATGAATGATGCCCCTTATGGGGACCTCCATTTTGTCCCCATAAGGGAGGAGAGTCCCCACACCTGACTCTGTAAACAGATTTAGGTCCCCACAAGTATAGTAATGCTAACACCCACCCACCTGTGCTTTGGCTAGCTGTTGTGCGTCTTGTTGACGTTGTGTGTGGATGCTTTGGCTAGCTGTTGTGAGTCTTGTTGACGTTGTGTGTGAGTGCTTTGGCTAGCTGTTGTGCGTCTTGTTGACGTTGTGTGTGGATGCTTTGGCTAGCTGTTGTGCGTCTTGTTGACGTTGTGTGTGGATGCTTTGGCTAGCTGTTGTGCGTCTTGTTGACGTTGTGTGTGGATGCTTTGGCTAGCTGTTGTGAGTCTTGTTGACGTTGTGTGTGTGAGTGCTTTGGCTAGCTGTTGTGAGTCTTGTTGACGTTGTGTGTGGATGCTTTGGCTAGCTGTTGTGAGTCTTGTTGACGTTGTGTGTGGATGCTTTGGCTAGCTGTTGTGAGTCTTGTTGACGTTGTGTGTGGATGCTTTGGCTAGCTGTTGTGAGTCTTGTTGACGTTGTGTGTGGATGCTTTGGCTAGCTGTTGTGAGTCTTGTTGACGTTGTGTGTGGATGCTTTGGCTAGCTGTTGTGAGTCTTGTTGACGTTGTGTGTGGATGCTTTGGCTAGCTGTTGTGAGTCTTGTTGACGTTGTGTGTGGATGCTTTGGCTAGCTGTTGTGAGTCTTGTTGACGTTGTGTGTGGATGCTTTGGCTAGCTGTTGTGAGTCTTGTTGACGTTGTGTGTGGATGCTTTGGCTAGCTGTTGTGAGTCTTGTTGACGTTGTGTGTGGATGCTTTGGCTAGCTGTGTGAGTCTTGTTGACGTTGTGTGTGGATGCTTTGGCTAGCTGTTGTGAGTCTTGTTGACGTTGTGTGTGGATGCTTTGGCTAGCTGTTGTGAGTCTTGTTGACGTTGTGTGTGGATGCTTTGGCTAGCTGTTGTGTGTCTTGTTGACGTTGTGTGTGGATGCTTTGGCTAGCTGTTGTGAGTCTTGTTGACGTTGTGTGTGGATGCTTTGGCTAGCTGTTGTGAGTCTTGTTGACGTTGTGTGTGGATGCTTTGGCTAGCTGTTGTGAGTCTTGTTGACGTTGTGTGTGGATGCTTTGGCTAGCTGTTGTGAGTCTTGTTGACGTTGTGTGTGGATGCTTTGGCTAGCTGTTGTGAGTCTTGTTGACGTTGTGTGTGGATGCTTTGGCTAGCTGTTGTGAGTCTTGTTGACGTTGTGTGTGGATGCTTTGGCTAGCTGTTGTGCGTCTTGTTGACGTTGTGTGTGGATGCTTTGGCTAGCTGTTGTGAGTCTTGTTGACGTTGTGTGTGGATGCTTTGGCTAGCTGTTGTGAGTCTTGTTGACGTTGTGTGTGGGTGCTTTGGCTAGCTGTTGTGAGTCTTGTTGACGTTGTGTGTGGATGCTTTGGCTAGCTGTTGTGAGTCTTGTTGACGTTGTGTGTGGATGCTTTGGCTAGCTGTTGTGAGTCTTGTTGACGTTGTGTGTGGATGCTTTGGCTAGCTGTTGTGAGTCTTGTTGACGTTGTGTGTGGATGCTTTGGCTAGCTGTTGTGCGTCTTGTTGACGTTGTGTGTGGATGCTTTGGCTAGCTGTTGTGAGTCTTGTTGACGTTGTGTGTGGATGCTTTGGCTAGCTGTTGTGAGTCTTGTTGACGTTGTGTGTGGGATGCTTTGGCTAGCTGTTGTGAGTCTTGTTGACGTTGTGTGTGGATGCTTTGGCTAGCTGTTGTGAGTCTTGTTGACGTTGTGTGTGGATGCTTTGGCTAGCTGTTGTGAGTCTTGTTGACGTTGTGTGTGGATGCTTTGGCTAGCTGTTGTGAGTCTTGTTGACGTTGTGTGTGGATGCTTTGGCTAGCTGTTGTGAGTCTTGTTGACGTTGTGTGTGGATGCTTTGGCTAGCTGTTGTGAGTCTTGTTGACGTTGTGTGTGGATGCTTTGGCTAGCTGTTGTGCGTCTTGTTGACGTTGTGTGTGGATGCTTTGGCTAGCTGTTGTGAGTCTTGTTGACGTTGTGTGTGGATGCTTTGGCTAGCTGTTGTGAGTCTTGTTGACGTTGTGTGTGGATGCTTTGGCTAGCTGTTGTGCGTCTTGTTGACGTTGTGTGTGGATGCTTTGGCTAGCTGTTGTGCGTCTTGTTGACGTTGTGTGTGGATGCTTTGGCTAGCTGTTGTGAGTCTTGTTTGACGTTGTGTGTGGATGCTTTGGCTAGCTGTTGTGCGTCTTGTTGACGTTGTGTGTGGATGCATTGGCTAGCTGTTGTGCGTCTGTTGAGTGTGGTGGTGCTTTGGCTAGCTGTTGTGTCTTGTGACGTTGTGTGAGGCTTTGGCTAGCTGTTGTGCGTTCTTGTTGACGTGGGTGTGAGTGCTTGGCTAGCTGTTGTGGCGTCTTGTTGACGTTGTGTGTGGATGCTTTGGCTAGCTGTTGTGCGTCTTGTTGAAGTTGTGTGTGAGTGCTTTGGCTACTGTTGTGCGTCTTGTTGACGTTGGTGTGAGTGCTTTGGCTAGCTGTTGTGCGTTCTTTGACGTTGTGTGTGAGTGCTTGGCTAGCTGTTGTGCGTCTTGTTGACGTTGTGTGTGGATGCTTTGGCTAGCTGTTGTGCGTCTTGTTTGACGTTGTGTGTGAGTGCTTTGGCTAGCTGTTGTGCGTCTTGTTGACGTTGTGTGTGGATGCTTTGGCTAGCTGTTGTGCGTCTTGTTGACGTTGTGTGTGAGTGCTTTGGCTAGCTGTTGTGCGTCTTGTTGACGTTGTGTGTGAGTGCTTTGGCTAGCTGTTGTGAGTCTTGTTGACGTTGTGTGTGGATGCTTTGGCTAGCTGTTGTGCGTCTTGTTGACGTTGTGTGTGGATGCTTTGGCTAGCTGTTGTGAGTCTTGTTGACGTTGTGTGTGAGTGCTTTGGCTAGCTGTTGTGAGTCTTGTTGACGTTGTGTGTGGATGCTTTGGCTAGCTGTTGTGCGTCTTGTTGACGTTGTGTGTGGATGCTTTGGCTAGCTGTTGTGAGTCTTGTTGACGTTGTGTGTGGATGCTTTGGCTAGCTGTTGTGAGTGTGTTGACGTTGTGTGTGGATGCTTTGGCTAGCTGTTGTGCGTCTTGTTGACGTTGTGTGTGGATGCTTTGGCTAGCTGTTGTGAGTCTTGTTGACGTTGTGTGTGGATGCTTTGGCTAGCTGTTGTGCGTCTTGTTGACGTTGTGTGTGGATGCTTTGGCTAGCTGTTGTGAGTCTTGTTGACGTTGTGTGTGGATGCTTTGGCTAGCTGTTGTGCGTCTTGTTGACGTTGTGTGTGGATGCTTTGGCTAGCTGTTGTGCGTCTTGTTGACGTTGTGTGTGAGTGCTTTGGCTAGCTGTTGTGCGTCTTGTTGACGTTGTGTGTGTGTGATGCTTTGGCTAGCTGTTGTGAGTCTTGTTGACGTTGTGTGTGATGCTTTGGCTAGCTGTTGTGCGTCTTGTTGACGTTGTGTGTGAGTGCTTTGGCTAGCTGTTGTGCGTCTTGTTGACGTTGTGTGTGGATGCTTTGGCTAGCTGTTGTGAGTCTTGTTGACGTTGTGTGTGGATGCTTTGGCTAGCTGTTGTGCGTCTTGTTGACGTTGTGTGTGAGTGCTTTGGCTAGCTGTTGTGCGTCTTGTTGACGTTGTGTGTGGATGCTTTGGCTAGCTGTTGTGCGTCTTGTTGACGTTGTGTGTGAGTGCTTTGGCTAGCTGTTGTGCGTCTTGTTGACGTTGTGTGTGAGTGCTTTGGCTAGCTGTTGTGAGTCTTGTTGACGTGTGTGTGGATGCTTTGGCTAGCTG
>NW_027262660.1:7500-25591 GCF_902827115.2 Pseudochaenichthys georgianus | reverse complement strand
GATGTCCGATCCGATCACGTGATTTTCAAAAGATCGGAATCGGGAGAAAAAAATCGGGGATCGGGATTTTTTTTTAATATAAAATATTTTTATTTTATTTAATGTTACAAAACAGAAAGGACCATGTTCACGTCTGAAAGTCATCCTGAGGCCTTAGCTTTGGTTTAAAGTTACACAACATCATGCATGTGTTGCTTCTTTGGGCTTGTTTTCAGACCTGCTTATCCCTCTGAAAGCAGCAGAGTGGGCGCAGTGTCTGATAGCAGCAGCAAGCTAACGAGAGGCTACGTCCAGCTGGGGACTCGGGAGTCGGGACAGAGAACATGTCAGGAGTTTGGAAGTATTATGAAATTGAAAGCCAAGGCGGTGTAACAGCCAGATGCAATGTTTGCAAGGTGGTGGAAAGAACAGAGCTACGTTCAACACGACCAATCTAATTGCATTGCATAAAGATCGGATCGGGAAAAATCGGTATCTGCAGATTGTCAAAATCAAATGATCGGAATCGGATCGGGAGCAAAAAAAGCTGATCGGGACATCCCTACTGAACAGTGTGTATTAATACACACGATACACACAGCATCCCTACTTTCTATAAAAAAGAACATAATACTTTTTATATAATTATCTTTCCTTCCTGTCCGTCTCACCTTCTCCCATAGGCTCCGCCTCCTCCTGCTCCTCGGCCGCTGCGATTGGAGCAGCCTCCTGAGGGGGCGGGGCTTCTGGCTCCTTCTTGGGCTCCACGCTGCCCTCCTTCTCCTTCATCTTCATCCTCTTCATCCTCTCCTCCTCTTTCTTCTTCTTGTCGCGCTCCTTCTTCTCCGCCTTCTTCTGAGCCGCCGTCTTCATCTTGGATCCTCCTTCCTCCTCCTCCTCTTCATCACTGTCGACCTTCATCGCTCTGCCTTTGTTCTTCTTCTTCTTGTCCCTCCTGGAGGTCGGCTCCTCCTCCTCTTCATCATCAGACCCTTCATCCTCTTTCCCCCCTCCTCCTCCTCCTCCTCCTCCTGTCTTCACGTCTTCTTCAGAAACAGACGTTTGTTTTTTGGTTTTGAAGCGAGAGATGTTGCCATCGTCAGAGTCGGAGGGAGGAGGAGCCTGAGGAGCAGGAGGAGGAGCCTGAGGAGGAGAAATGAGATGAAGAATATTTAAGTAAGAAACCTGTAAAATCTCAAGCGCTGAACAAAAACACCGAGAAACTCATACGAGATAAGTCAGCTCTGGATCCGTTGTTGTTGTTGTTGTTGTTGTTGTTGAGTCTTTTCTTTGTATTTTAGAGTTTTTCTTCAAAATAATAAACTATCATTTCCTCGTAAATAAATATATTCCAGTTTCTTTTATTTATATAAAGTTCTATTTATTTATTTTGCGTCGCGCCCTGGCAGATATAGCCGGTGGGGTCACGGCTGACTTTATTATTTTGAAGAAAAACTCTAAAATACAAAGAAAAGACTCAACAACAACAACAACAACAACAAACTGCTCTTTCTTTACCAGGAAATAAATTGAACTTTTTAGTTTTCATCTTAAAGAATTCGAACCTTCTTCTCCTCTTCCTCCTCCTCTTCCTCAGCGCCTCCTTTCTTCCCCTTCCTCGTCTTCTTCTTCTCTGGTTTGGGAGGCTCCACCACCTCCGCCTCCTCCGTCTGGACAAAGACAACAACAACAACAGGTAAACAATGTAAACAAACAAACAAACAAACCGGAGGGTTTCCCAGCTTACCTTTGCTCTCCCTCCGTGAGCCTCCAGAGATAACTCCTCCAGCTCCTTCAGGACCTCCTCCTCGCTGCAGGAGCACACACACCAGGGTCAACAACAACAACAACAACAACAACAACAAGAAGAGGAGGAGGATTAAAGATGGCGGCTCACTCGTAGTCCTCCTTTTTCACTCCTTTCTTCTTCTTCTTCCCTTTCGGCTCTTTGGAGGGTCCTTCGATCTCTGCAGCGAGAGCATCGAGATCCACGCCGTCATCTTTGGCACTGCAGAAGAGAGGGGACTCTTTAAAGTAGAGACACCACACACTGATATACACCTGAGGACTCTTTAAAGTAGAGACACCACACACTGATATACACCTGAGGACTCTTTAAAGTAGAGACACTACACACTGATATACACCTGCACATCAGCAGGAGAGGACTCTTTAAAGTAGAGACACTACATACTGATATACACCTGCACATCAGCAGGAGAGGACTCTTTAAAGTAGAGACACTACATACTGATATACACCTGAACATCAGCAGGAGAGGACTCTTTAAAGTAGAGACACTACATGCAGATATACACCTGAACATCAGCAGGAGAGGACTCTTTAAAGTAGAGACACTACATACTGATATACACCTGAACATCAGCAGGAGAGGACTCTTTAAAGTAGAGACACTACATACTGATATACACCTGAACATCAGCAGGAGAGCACTCTTTAAAGTAGAGACACTACATACTGATATATACCTGAACATCAGCTGGAGAGGACTCTTTAAAGTAGAGACACTACATACTGATATACACCTGAACATCAGCAGGAGAGCACTCTTTAAAGTAGAGACACTACATACTGATATACACCTGATCATCAGCAGGAGAGGACTCTTTAAAGTAGAGACACTACATACTGATATACACCTGCACATCAGCAGGAGAGGACTCTTTAAAGTAGAGACACTACATACTGATATACACCTGCACATCAGCAGGAGAGGACTCTTTAAAGTAGAGACACTACATACTGATATACACCTGAACATCAGCAGGAGAGGACTCTTTAAAGTAGAGACACTACATACTGATATACACCTGAACATCAGCAGGAGAGGACTCTTTAAAGTAGAGACACTACATACTGATATACACCTGAACATCAGCAGGAGAGGACTCTTTAAAGTAGAGACACTACATACTGATATACACCTGATCATCAGCAGGAGAGGACTCTTTAAAGTAGAGACACTACATACTGATATACACCTGAACATCAGCAGGAGAGGACTCTTTAAAGTAGAGACACTACATACTGATATACACCTGAACATCAGCAGGAGAGGACTCTTTAAAGTAGAGACACTACATACTGATATACACCTGAACATCAGCAGGAGAGGACTCTTTAAAGTAGAGACACTACATACTGATATACACCTGATCATCAGCAGGAGAGGACTCTTTAAAGTGAACATAATATGTAGTTCCTCCTCTTTCTCTCTGTGGACAATGTGAGCTGCTGACTCGGCCCTTTCCTCACCCCGTGCCCCTCACTCCTAACTCCTAACTCCTCACTCTCATTCAAGCTGAAATAATGTGTGTTTTCTTCATTATATACTGAACTAAAAAGACAGCAACGAATTTATTTTTTAAATGTTCTCGTTTATTTATTTATGTGTACAGGGTACATTTAGTATTTTCTCTTAAGACTCCATACAAGAAATATTCTTCTTCTTTTTATCACAACATAATCATATTCCACAACAAGGCACGTGGAGCCTTTACAGCTCATCTGGACCACTTTGTTCAAGGTTACTAGAGCAGGGCATGTGCTGCTGAGGTTACCTGTGATGTTTACCTGTGGAGAAGCTAACAGGTGTTGCATCAGACTGGAACACACAGCTACCGGGACGGGATAGTTTAAACAGTTGGGATAAATAAAGCATATTTCTATCTATATGTTGGTGTGTGTGTGTGTGTGTGTGTGTGTGTGTGTGTGTGTGTGTGTGTGTGTGTGTGTGTGTGTGTGTGTGTGTGTGTGTGTGTGTGTGTGTGTGTGTGTGTGTGTTGTGTCATTTATCTGAAGGAGTTGTAAGAGTGTTTTTAAAAAGGCTTGACTAAATGTCACATTGTGATAGGAGATAGACATGCTAACAGTTAGCTTAGCATCTTAGCTCCCCCTCATTGTACCGCCTGTTAGCATGTAGCGTAGCATGTAGCTTTCCACTCGCTGTTGAACAGGCGCCCTGGCGGTTAGCAGCTAAGCTAACGCAATGCTAACAGTCCTGTCCGCTGTCAGGTGTCTGTGAGACCCTCAAATCGTTACCTGTCCTCTCCGGACTTCTTCTGTTTTTTCCCCATTCTGCTTCTGCTCCGGTGCTCCGGTTGCTCTCCGGTTCTCTGTCCGTTCAACGACGGATTCACACACACGCACACTGTCACAAAGATCGTCTCCTGCTTGGGCCGCAGCAGAGGTCTCACTCCGCGGATTCTTCCGGGACCAGAGAGAGCAGAGAATGCGCTGCCGTTACCATAGAAACAAGGACCGCTAGAGAGACGGATGATTAGTTACAACATATTAAAAACATACAATAAAATACAGAAATAATACAAATTGAAAATGGCCATTAACAGCGAATATATACAAAATTACAATAAAATAATATATATATATATGACTTGTAATTAAGTACATTTGAATTCAAATTAAATAATAAGAAGAAGAATATTAAAAATAAAAATCAATGATAAAAAAGTATAAATAATAATAATTAATTCAATAAATGAATCTTAATGCTGTCCTTCCATTACATATTTAAATCTGTATTTCATTTATTGTCCAGAAAATGAAATCCTTTTAAAACATTCATCCCAAATACATTGTAAATGCAATTTAAAGGGGACCTATCCACTTTTATACATAAATATGTGTCCCCGGTGCGTCAGGGAACTCACGCAGCGTCAGAAAACCCTCTCTTTTCCTCCGTACCCAAATCCTTTAAAAACGGAAGTACAACAAGCGGATACAGATTTCCATCGGAACTGACGTGTCCATCCGAGGTGACATCGGCGGACCCACAGAAACAATACCTGACGTGTTTTGGACGTAATCTCGTCTTTGTTTACATTAGCAAGCCTCGCTAACACTCAGAGCTAACCTGCACTGGAGAGCACGTGTTTAAAAAGCAGGAAATAAAAAAGGAAGTCACCTCGTGATAAACCTGCAAGAGAAAAAGCATTTGAGCTCCATTCTGTTTCAGAGATAATCCTTGATGTGGTTTAGAACAGGATGGCGTTTTCTCACAGCAGAATTTAACTTTATCTCCGGGAGAATAGAGAGGCGAAGTCACGCCCATCTACTTCCGGTCCACGGGACCTTATTTCTGAATAATCATGAAGTCAATGGACGGAGAAAACGTATCTTTCGATCCCGTTTGAATCGTGCCACGAGTTACACACACGATGTTTGTCAATTTAAAAAATCATTTCCAAGTCAAAAAAGTCACAGTTTGTCGTAAAACTGTTGAAATATAAGACTATGAAAAATACGCAACTAGAAAGACTACAAATCCCAGAGTCGCGTGAGTGATGTCACGACTGTGTTCCTCCACTGAGAGATAGCTAGGATCAGATCACTTAACAAGATGCCTGTGTGCGTAGTGCCAGGCTGTTCTTTCGCTTCGACACTCTATTCTGATCAGGCATTAGCTCCGCCTCCTCCTCTTCTTTCTTTTTTTCAAGCTAAGGACCCAAGATCCGCGTTTCTCTAACAGGGCTTCAAAGAGGGGTTTGAGCAGAAAGAGGCGCGGCTGCAACGGCCGATCTGTTTGGGACTTTGAAAAAAGACTTCACAGACATGTTCTGTATTCTCTTATCAACATGGGAGTGAACCCAAAGACCTGCACCGCACGAAGACCTGCACCGCACGAAGACCTGCACCGCACGAAGACCTGCACAGCACGACCGCACGAAGACCTGCACCGCACAAAGACCTGCACCGCACGAAGACCTGCACCGCACGAAGACCTGCACAGCACGAAGACCTGCACCGCACGAAGACCTGCACCGCACGAAGACCTGCACCGTACGAAGACCTGCACCGCACGAAGACCTGCACCGCACGAAGACCTGCACCGCACGAAGACACATTTATACAAAACGTTTTTTTTTATCATTTGACTGTTTTTGGAATTATTTTTATTCTTTATTTATTTTCATTTTCTACAATCTGATGGAATGTAGTCCCTGGAGAATCGGCGGAGTGATACCTCCCTTCTGAGGCAGAGATCCGCTCAGCAGCGTGGCACAGAGGGGGTTCACTGCGCATGCGTGCTGCGACATGAGCAGTCTGCTGAGCGTCACGCTTTCATTTAGACCCAGAATAACATATATAATAAAAAACAACAAAATTACTTTAATAAATTAATTAATAGATTAATTATAAAAAAAGTGTGAAAACGGCAGAAATTAAGCTCACCTTTTTAAAGTATTCATGTTAGTGTTTCATTACTTAACTAAATGGAAAGAAAGACCTTTAAATAAAACACATGTTTATATAATATATACTTTATATATTTGTGTACATGCGTTCATCTCAATCGTAGATACTAATACTTAAAGTCGGGACGTTTCAGAAAAACTTTAAATATTATTTTATTCAAACATTTAATTTTCTTTTTTAATTATAAATAATAAAAAACCCAGAAAATGTTTTTAAACAGAATTTCCTTCATTTTATTTCACATTCAGATATTTTTCCTTTTACTCTCAGGTCACACAACGTGTCCCGTGATATCAGACCGGTCTGGCGCTCAGTGGTGGAGGAGGTAGTGTCTTTCGTTTCCAAGGCTGCCGGTTCAATTCCCACCCGTGCATAAGATGTTATATTGCAGTGCGATCACCTCGGGATGAACTCCAGCTTCTCCTCGTTCTGTCCGGACGCATCAACGGTCTAACTGTGTGTCGGTATAAACAGACTTTATATATTTATCTCCGCACACAAACTGAAAGATTGACAATAACGTTGATAAATAAAAGATTTATTTCCTGATCAGTTCTCGTGTTTCATCCCAACGCGTTGATGATGTCGTCACAGAGGACCTTCGCTCCGTGCTGCACCCCCCCCCCCTGCAGCAGGCGTGCGCTCAGCGCCGCGGCCGCATGCCTTCTGCAGAACTTCTCCCCGCTGAGCGCGTCCGTCACCGCTCCGATCAGCCTCTCTGGGATCCGGTCCTCCGGGAGGCTCAGCTCCACGTCTTCCATCCGGCCGCGGACCACCTGCAGGCTCAGGTGACCCCCCCCCGGCAGGCTCGTCTGAAGGCTGAACTTCGGCGTCTTCCCGAACGTCCAGTCCCAGCCGCGCAGATCCTCCGCCGCCGCCAGCACGCCGGGGAACGCCGAGTCGTCGGACGGGTCCACGAGCGAGGGCGCGGCGCTGAGGCCGAACTCTGCGGAGAAAAACAACAAAGATTCGTTTTTATTTCATTTTTTATTTTATAAAAAAATCTTAAAATCTTGTGAATGTTGTTCCGACTGTTGGTTGCTATTTATTGTGATTTATTATTTCCCCATATGTATTTATTTATGTTCCGCATGCAGTGTGAGCAGCTGTCCACCAGAGGGCGCCCCCTCTCTCCATTCAATAGCTCTATTAGCATGCCCATAGTTACATGCTCTCTCTCACCTGTGTTGAACTGCACCTGCAGCGCCTCCATAAGCTCCTCCCACTTCAGCGAGGGGGCGTGGTCACTCAGGTTAGCGACAGGTGAGCGGACGCTGGGCGTGGCGTTGCTATGGATACCATCACAGGAGGGGCGGAGCATCGAGGAGAGAGAGGCTCGATCGGCCGAGTGCAGTAGAGTCAGGTGGTGGTATGACGACTTCCTGCTGAGACGAGACGCACTTCCTGTCTCACAGAGGGATACTTTAGATATGTCCTCCAGCGATGCAACATATCGAACAACACGCTTAAAGAAACCCACCTGAGATCTTGAGGTGTCCGTTGAGCACGATGTCCAGCCGCTCCGTGGCTCTGACGTCCAGTTGTGGGCGGAGCCTCTTCAGAGCGTCTGTCACCACCTTCAGGTTCCTCGGCCTATCATACGCCTGCTTGGAGCTGAAGAACGTTGCGTTCAGGTTCCCCAGATCGTGGTAAACCGCGCCGCCCCCGCTGCGTCTCCGAGCCAGAGGCACCCCCGCTCGCCTCATCACGGGAAGGTCCGCCTCCATCCAGGGGTTCTGGTGCCGTCCAATCACAACAGAGGGGCGGTTCCTCCACAGCAGCAGGAGGCGGAGCTTCTGCAGGTCCAGGTGGGCGTCGATCCACTCCTCCAGAGCCAAGTTCTGGAAAACATCTGTGGAGAGGGAGAGCAGAACCAGGCCTGGGGAGGAGGAGCCTAACAGGGTGGAGGAGGAGTCTATCAGGGAGGAGGAGCCAATGAGGGAGGAGCTGCTGGAGGAGGAGCCAATGAGGGAGGAGGTGGGGGCGGGGCTACTGGAGGAGGAGCCAACACGGGAGGAGCCAATGAGGGAGGATATGGGGGCGGGGCTACTGGAGAAGGAACGAACCAGGGAGGAGCCAATGAGGGAGGAGATGGGGGATGAGCTGCTGGAGGAGGAGGAGCCAATGAGGGAGGAGGTGGGGGCGGGGCTACTGGAGGAGGAGCCAACACGGGAGGAGCCAATGAGGGAGGAGCTACTGGAGGAGGAGCCAATGAGGGAGGATATGGGGGCGGGGCTACTGGAGAAGGAACGAACCAGGGAGGAGCCAATGAGGGAGGAGCTACTGGAGGAGGAGCTGCTGGAGGAGGAGCCAATGAGGGAGGAGCTGCTCCGGGAGGCCCCGCCCAGAAGAGACAGCGACCTCCTGACGGCCGACATCACAGATCCTCTCCGTCCACCATCTGAGAACATCATCAGATCGAGTTTATTTAACGTGACTTTACGAACGTAAACACACGGAGAGAAATGTTATAAATGTATTATATTTCCAGGTAATTTGATAAAACATATTCTGATGATCTTTATTACGGTTAATAACAACTAGCCCCACCGTTATATAATCATGTCTGTAACTATTTAAGATATAAAACAGTTTAAACAGTTTAGATTGAAAACACGTTTCTTTGTATTCTTTACCTTGAAATAAAAAATATAAAATCCAAATCAAGTGGGAATTGTATTTTATTAAAGCCGCTCTCTCGCATCAGCCAAATGGATGAGAAGAGAGAACACAGGAAATCAATACAAACACATTTGATATGTTTACACTTTAATAACAATAACGATAGTTTAGCCTCTCTGTGTGCTAGCATTAGCTCCCCGTTAGCTCCTCTGTTTCCACACAAAGCTAGCGCTACCGTTAGAACGTGTACTTTAACTAACAGCCTTTAACTAACAGCCTTTAACGAACAGTTGAATGAGTACAATTCAAATACACGTAAAGGACAGACTTTGACCTGAAGCGAAGACGAAGCCCCGGAGAACAAACACAACATCCGCTTTGGAACTTCAAAATAAAAGACGCGACCGTTCTACTGAGAGAGAACGCAGTGACTTTAGAGCGGATGTGCTTTTATTCTGAAGGGGAAGTAACTTGATCGCCTCTGACCTCGGTCCCACACTCAAAAGGCTCCGTGCTGTTCTGTAACCTGCGTTGCTCTTACAAATAATGCAGCAGTTTATTAAATATTATATATTTAGAGCTCAAGGTTTATTTATAGAAAACAGCTACTAATATAACACATACTAAATACTCATTAACATGTGAGTATTGACTTTAACATCTATTGTTTTCAGGTTAACTTGAATGTATTAGTCACTAAACTAATCTAACTGCTTAAAACTGTGACTTATTTTGGTCAGCTTTAATAAAATAAAATTACCATTAAAAACATTTAATAATATACAATTTAAAATGTATATTGAATTAAGAGTAAATTACTTTAAATATTATATTACATGTATTTATACATTTGATTAAATTAATAATATATACATTATTAATTATATTAAATGTAAATTATTTTAAATATTATATTAAACATATATTCACTGTACATTTCATAAAATATTATTATATTAAATAATATTATATTAAATGTAACACATTATATTTTGTAACCTTAGCTTTAAATAATCAGCTTAAAGTAGAAATAAAGGATAATTCATTAATAAGAACATGTGTGTGTTTAGAAAGAGTAGAAACATATATAAAACTATGAATAAATGCTTGTGTTTGTCCTCGTGTGTTTCCTCTCAGTGGAGAGGCCTCTCTCAGGTATGCAGACATGTTGTCTTTCTTAATAATCCTCCGTCTCTCCGCCTCTCCGCCTCCGGGTAACACTTTATTAAAACTCCCATGTCAGGGCCATTTCTACTAATCATAGTTCCATGGTTGAGGCTTACTAGAATAGATTCACTAACCCAGAGAATAGATTCACTAACCCAGAGAATAGATTCACTAACCCAGAGAATAGATTCACTAACCCAGAGAATAGATTCACTAACCCAGAGAATAGATTCACTAACCCAGAGAATAGATTCACTAACCCAGAGAATAGATTCACTAACCCAGAGAATGCCAAACGACTCAGAGTATACAGTCGTAGTCCAATGCCTCCATTAAACTCCTTTGTTTACATCAAGAACATAGTGACATCACACTCGCGCTCCTATTGGCTAGCGCTCCAACACATTGTACGTGGCTAAGGGGCTAATACCTTCCAGAAACTCGACACGTCCTTCTGGTTCCTGAGACTCCGAGGCTCTGTAAAACAAACAGCACGAGGAGATCAAAGCAGCAGCTAAATGCAAACACCTGCAGCCGCTCAGGAGACACCTCTCTACCAACGAGTGCGGGCCATACGGACAGTTCCTCTGGGTCCGAACTCCTGCAGCCGCTCAGGAGACACACCTCTCTACCAACGAGTGCGGGCCATACGGACAGTTCCTCTGGGTCCGAACTCCTGCAGCCGCTCAGGAGACACACCTCTCTACCAACGAGTGCGGGCCATACGGACAGTTCCCCTGGGTCCAAACTCCTGCAGCCGCTCAGGAGACACCTCTCTACCAACGAGTGCGGGCCATACGGACAGTTCCTCTGGGTCCAAACTCCTGCAGCCGCTCAGGAGACACACCTCTCTACCAACGAGTGCGGGCCATACGGACAGTTCCTCTGGGTCCAAACTCCTGCAGCCGCTCAGGAGACACCTCTCTACCAATGAGTGCAGGCCATACGGACAGTTCCCCTGGGTCCAAACTTCTGCAGCCGCTCAGGAGACACACCTCTCTACCAACGAGTGCGGGCCATACGGACAGTTCCTCTGGGTCCAAACTCCTGCAGCCGCTCAGGAGACACCTCTCTACCAACGAGTGCGGGCCATACGGACAGTTCCCCTGGGTCCAAACTTCTGCAGCCGCTCAGGAGACACACCTCTACCAACGAGTGCGGGCCATTCGGACAGTTCCTCTGGGTCCAAACTCCAGCAGCCGCTCAGGAGACACACATTCCTCTCCTAAGCCTGCTGCAGTGCACTTCCTGTCTGCAGGCTGTAATAAGGCCTGACTCCTCCTCAGAGCAAAGTCCTCCTGCTGAACACGAGGAAAAGGAGAGGAGAAGGAGAGGAAGAGGAGGAAGATGGGAGCTCAGGATCAGGAGGAAGAAGCTGCTGTTCCGACAGAAACCAAGAAGAAGAAGCAGACGTCTAAAGAAGTTTGTTTCTCCGTGCTGCCCGACAGATACGAGCCTCTGATCGAGGAGGAAGAGGAGGAAACACAGGAGGAGAGGAGGAAGAGGAAGGAGGAGAAGAAGAGGAGGAAGACCAAGAGGTACAAGAAGATCAGGAAGGTAGGAAACAACCATGACCTTTGACCTGATTCAATCATAATGTGGTGGTCAATAAAAACATCAAGGACAATAGTTTAAAATGTTTTACGGCTGTTTTTGTCGAAATAAAAATAAATAAACAATCATTTTGAAAACAAAAGTAATTTAGAATTGAATCCAAACAGAAAACCATTCAAACATTTCAGATTCTGTTAAAGGAACATTTATTAAAAATATCAGAAGTAAAGCAGATATTTAAATATAGATTCAATATAAATAAACATATATAGTAATTAAAATATAAAAATGAAATAAACTTTACAAAAAACTATAGAAATATAACTTTAAAAATACAGTAAATAAATATAAAATATGAGCTGAGCCCTGACAGGCACACAAATCATTTAACCCTTCATTTTAAAATATATCATACATATTTAATATAATAAAAAATGCTAAAAAATAATAACTGTTTAAATCTGACAAAAGAACATTAAATAAAAACACCAAAAGTAAAGTTCTGCGTTTGTTTACATAATTTAAAATAGGTGATTAACGTCCTGCTTGAGTTCAGCAGGTAAACAGGGGGTGTTTCTCAATGCACTCCATGACGTAGCATACTTGAAATAGTGGCTCTGGAGGATCCTTCCTCGACATTGAGAAACACCCCGTAACTCAGAACTTTTGTTGGACCTTCGACCCTCAGGACGACGCGTCAGTCTGACAGATAACACCAGACCTCTGACATACCACCGTGTACAAATACTCTGTCACAAGTAAAAGTACACTAAGTTCGAAAATATTTGATAAAACACAAATAAATAAAAATACATAAAAAGATTCTTTAGGATTCATCGTCTGGGAAACATGGATTTAAACAAAAATAAATCCAGCTGAAAAATGTATTTAAATATAAACATATAACGGAAGTAATTATGAATTAAATTATAAATCAAATATAGAATAAAATAAAGTTATATCCCAGTGTGTAAACAATTATATCTAATGATATTAATACAAATAAATACATAATAGTTTGTATAAAATATTATTAAAGTATATATCTGTATTAAAATATATATATATATAACACATCTTATAAATAAATAAAATAAATACATATCACATTGTGTAAACATTTAAATAAATTATATATTAAAATAAATAAATTGATGTATAAAATAATAGTAAATGATTATTATTTAATTAAATATGTTGGTAAAAAGCTTCTCTGATGTCTGTCTGAATATACACTATTGTTACTGAATGGATGTGCTTGTCGTCCCTTCCCGGCAGAACGTGGGGAAGGCGCTGCGCGTGAGCTGGCGCTGTCTGGTGCTCGGCCTGCAGAACATGGCGGCCGTTTACTCCACTCCGTCCTCCGCTCTGTCCACCGTGGTGAGCGAGGTCCAGAGGAGCAAAGCATGATGGGACATGGAGTCCCCTGAGCACGGACCTGTAGTTCCTTCTGTGGCCTGCTGTGTGTGGAGATTCTTCCTAATGTGGACGACCTTTAGCATGTGTTAGCATACAGCGGTAATTTGTATGTTCTCGAGGGAAACCTATTGTGTGACGTGTCACAACAAAAACATTTCTATTTGCAGGAAGGATAGTTAGCTGTTAGCAGCTGGTGTTTACTATGCTTGGTTCAATAGCATGGCTAACAGCTAAGGCTAACAGAGGCTTAATGGGAGGTTCCTTTCAGTGATAACTGGTATGTTTAATGTTCTCGAGGAAAACCTATTCCATGCCGTGTCACAAATACATGTATATGTCAAGTCAATAACACGTTATTAATCCCTCAAGGGGCAGCAGCTCATGAGCACACAGGAAGAACACACACAGACACACCGGGAGCACAGTGTGGATCATTGCAATGTACACCATAATACTTCAAAGCATCACAATAATAAATAAATCATCAAGTTAAAAGCCTTTTCAAGAAATTACAAGTTTGAGTGCAGAAGGGATGAATGAATAGAAAAGCGATCAGTCCTTTGAGCAGGGAGAGCACATCTTCGCCCTGAAGGCTACAGGCGAGATTCATGTGAGAGTCCGCGACCTGGAGAGAACACGACCTGGAGAGCTCGCGACCTGGAGAGTCCGCGACCTGGAGAGTTCAGAATGCTCTCTGCTTTCTGCAGAACCTGCTGGGTACAGAAGGAGTTTCAGTCTCTCTGTTTCACGCCGATGTCCTTGGAGCAGGTCTCAACGTGCTGCTCAGGCTGTTCCTGTCTTTCAGTGGGAGGCTGTGGAACCAGCTGATACAAGAGAAACACATGGAACCAGCAGATACAAGAGCAAACACATGGAACCAGCTGATACAAGAGAAACACATGGAACCAGCAGATACAAGAGAAACACATGGAACCAGCTGATACAAGAGAAACACATGGAACCAGCAGATACAAGAGCAACAAATACGGCTCTCAATAAATGCTTGTTAAAAACGACCTTCAGCAGAAGAGATAATTAGCTGTTAGCTGTTAGCTGTTAGCAGCTGGTGGTTCATGCTTGGCTAAACAACATGGCTAACAGAGGTTCAATGGGACGTTCTGTTCAGTAATAACTAGTATTTTTTTGTATATGTATTTTATGACGTCGCAAATACATTTCTATATTAGCAAACAAACCGGACCAAGAGAGCGATGTGTCCCGTGGGAAACCAAAAGTTTACCTATTTACGACACAACTATTAAACAACAAACACACAAATATGCACAAATGATCTGTAAAGGTACATTGTATTATTATGTCAAGTGTACTGCACGATTACTTAGTTGCATTTTAAATATATTTTACGTAAATCATTAACACATTGCAAGTCAGCAGAAGAGCAAGGTAGCTAGCCTAAGGTGACCAGATGTTCTAAATGAAAACCGGGGACATTTTGAGTTTTGCGGTCAATAAAACATCAACATATCCAATTGTCTTCACTGCTAAAGAAAAAAGGGGGACACTTCTGGTTCAATGTAATTCGAACATTTGAACTGTTGGATCCAAACAGAAGGACGATAGCTCAAATGAGACTTCAGGTCTTTTATTTTGAAACTCTACATCAGATTGTCCTGATTCTCTCTGAGTGACGAGATGGGGTCTCCTGCTGTCACCCTGGAGTGAAATAGGTATTTGATTGACTTCGAATGACTCTTTGATTATGGACGCTTTCCATTAAATAATAATCTAAATACAGATGGACAATAGATCTAATCTGAGATTTTAAACAGCATACATTTTAAATTGTGCTTCAGAAAGTAATGTTACTTTAGGAGTGTTGTGAGATGGTGTGAACATCAATTGAAATAGTCACCCAGTGGAAATGTCAGATGTGTCTTCATAACTGCATCCTTACATTCACTCAGTTATAATGTGGTAGCTATACGTAGTTTGTTTTACATTATTATTAATCACATTATATAGGACACATTTCTTAATTTAAGCTCCAGTATATATGAATATGTTTGGTGTGTTTTGTAGGTATATTTGTTATTGACCGAGTAGACGCTTTTATTTTGAAGGCGGTTTTTACAGGCCTCTACCGTAATGCAGAGGATACTCGCGCACCGCAACACAACGTGCGGGATGTCCTGACCGCAGTCTGTTCACCCAGAGTTTCCTCACATGAAACGTTTTATTTCACCTTGCTATGTGCTTTTAACGTATATTAAAAAAAACAGGGACATTTCCGGGGACAGTTTCAACCGGGGACAGGCCAATACAAACGGGGACGTCTAGCCCTAAGCTATCAGCTGTTAACGGTTAACGGTTAACTTCGAGCGGTTAGCCGTTAACTGCAAGCTGTTGGTGATGTGGAATCCTTGTTCCTGGAAGTGTACTCCCTGCTTGGACAAAGTCCGTTTTTTATGATTTGTTGAGTGAAATACTTAGAAAACTATTCTTGTTTCCAACAACAACAGGTCAGCGTGATATGAGAGTCAGGAGGAACTTTGGATCCATGGCAGAGAAAGAGTGTGTCATTATGGTCAAACCAGATGTTATCAGCCAGGTGGGTGGGGAAAGAACAGTGTGTGTGTGTGTGTGTGTGTGTGTGTGTGTGTGTGTGTGTGTGTGTGTGTGTGTGTGTGTGTGTGTGTGTGTGTGTGTGTGTGTGTGTGTGTGTGTGTGTGTGTGTGTGTGTGTGTGTGTGTGTGTGTGTGTGTGTGTGTGTGTGTGTGTGTGTGTGTGTGCGTGTGCGTGTGTGTGATAGCTCTTAGCAGTTGGTGGCTACTTTGCTTTGCTAAATAACATGGCTAACAGCTCAACCCAGTCTCACGGCATTTCGTGAATCTATTGATTCGTGTTCACCAACACGATTTTAAAAGCAATGTATTTCTGTTGGTACCATGTTTCGTGCCGGCAGCAAAGAATAACACATTAGAAGGAAACAACGATGTAAAAAGTACAGATTCCGAGGCTCTGAGCCCATTTCTTTTCCTCGCACGCAGACGGCAAAAAAAGTCAGACATTATACGATTTAAAATAAGAACACTAATCGCGGCTTGATATTGAGTAAGAACATGTTTTTATGAACCCCACGGCTTCCGGTCTTCCACGACCGACCGGACAAAAAGACGCAGGCACGAAACACACTAGAAATCATCGTGTGACACGAAGACAAGGGGAAATCGTGTCGGTGAACACGAAGCGAGAGATGACATTACTTTGGCTGCAACACGAAGTGCCGTGAGACGGGTTGAACAGCTAATGCTAGCAGCTAATGCTAACAGAGGCTCAGCGGGAGGTTGTCTTCAGCAACAGCTGGTAATAACGAGTAAAGGTATATTATAGCGTCTTCAAATGTAGTCTTTTGCTACATTTAAATCTCTACTATTGACATTTTTCTCACTGGAAATTCATGCATTTAAAAACCTTCTTAATGTTAAAGTTTGGTCAGTGTTATTAAGTATTTGTTTGTTAATCAATTTAATGTACCTTATTATTATTTTCATGTACTTTGTTGCATGTTGTTCCTTTCTGTGAAACCTGCAGTGTTAAGGTTTATCAAATAAATGTACTCGAAACTCGATCTGCCTTCTGTCTTACACATGTTTACATCCTGAATATACCTTTATTTAAGTTTACAGAACTAACCTTCCTACTCGGGTAAACCATGTCCCTGACAGACCTCCACCCTTATGAGGAGAAGTGGGCTGAAACTTCACTGACTTAGAAGTGTGTGTGGCTGACGGGAGCAGCTGCTCTCTCACACACACACACACACGCGCACACACACACACACGCACACACGCGCACACACACACGCGCACACACACACACACACACACACACACACTCTCACTCTCTCTCCTGGAGGAATGGCAGCAGCATGGCTCTCTCCTGACATGTTGGACTTGTTTTTGTAGCCCTCGTCGCAGGATGTCCCCTCTGCAGATCTCCCTTTACTGCCGCCTCTCCCTCATCTTCTTCTTCACCTCCTTCCTCTTCTTCCTCGACATTTTCACGGCCGCCATCGTCGCCGAGACCTGTCCCCATGGCAACGGCACCGAGGTCAACCAATCGGAGGCCGGCACAGAGAGCGGGAAAAAAAAAGACGTGAGTGCTGGAGAGTTCCTCTAAACCTCTTTTTGAAAGTAGACGTGTGTGTTTGTGAGGCAGAGTAACGATGAGGCAGAGTAACGATGAGGCTGAGTAACGATGAGGCTGAGTCACGATGAGGCTGAGTCACGATGAGGCTGAGTCACGATGAGGCTGAGTCACGATGAGGCTGAGTCACGATGAGGCTGAGTAACGATGAGGCTGAGTCACGATGAGGCTGAGTAACGATGAGGCTGAGTCACGATGAGGCTGAGTCACGATGAGGCTGAGTCACGATGAGGCTGAGTCACGATGAGGCTGAGTAACGATGAGGCTGAGTAACGATGAGGCTGAGTCACGATGAGGCTGAGTAACGATGAGGCTGAGTCACGATGAGGCTGAGTCACGATGAGGCTGAGTAACGATGAGGCTGAGTCACGATGAGGCTGAGTCACGATGAGGCTGAGTAACGATGAGGCTGAGTCACGATGAGGCTGAGTCACACGATGAGGGCTGAGTCACGATGAGGCTGAGTACGATGAGGCTGAGTCACGATGAGGGCTGAGTCACGATGAGGCTGAGTCACGATGAGGCTGAGTCACCGATGAGGCTGAGTCACGATGAGGCTGAGTCACGATGAGGCTGAGTCACGATGAGGCTGAGTCACGATGAGGCTGAGTCACGATGAGGCTGAGTCCGATGAGGCTGAGTAACGATGAGGCTGAGTTCACGATGAGGCTGAGTAACGATGAGGCTGAGTCAGATGAGGCTGAGTAACGATGAGGCTGAGTCACGATGAGGCTGAGTCACGATGAGGCTGAGTCACGATGAGGCTGAGTCACGATGAGGCTGAGTCACGATGAGGCTGAGTCACGATGAGGCAATTGAGGTCACTATTGAGGCTGAGTAACGATGAGGCTGAGTCACGATGAGGCTGAGTCACGATGAGGCTGAGTCACGATGAGGCTGAGTAACGATGAGGCTGAGTCACGATGAGGCTGAGTCACGATGAGGC
>NW_027262660.1:0-2500 GCF_902827115.2 Pseudochaenichthys georgianus | reverse complement strand
CGGTGGTGACGTGAAGTCATGTGACCGTGCTGTAGTTCCTTTATAGCCCAACATTAGCCTCCTTTAGCTTAGCGGTGGTGACGTGAAGTCATGTGACCGTGCTGTAGTTCCTTTATAGCCCAACATTAGCCTCCTTTAGCTTAGCGGTGGTGACGTGAAGTCATGTGACCGTGCTGTAGTTCCTTTATAGCCCAACATTAGCCTCCTTTAGCTTAGCGGTGGTGACGTGAAGTCATGTGACCGTGCTGTAGTTCCTTTATAGCCCAACATTAGCCTCCTTTAGCTTAGCGGTGGTGACGTGAAGTCATGTGACCGTGCTGTAGTTCCTTTATAGCCCAACATTAGCCTCCTTTAGCTTAGCGGTGGTGACGTGAAGTCATGTGACCGTGCTGTAGTTCCTTTATAGCCCAACATTAGCCTCCTTTAGCTTAGCGGTGGTGACGTGAAGTCATGTGACCGTGCTGTAGTTCCTTTATAGCCCAACATTAGCCTCCTTTAGCTTAGCGGTGGTGAGTGAAGTCATGTGACCGTGCTGTAGTTCCTTTATAGCCCAACATTAGCCTCCTTTAGCTTAGCGGTGGTGACGTGAAGTCATGTGACCGTGCTGTAGTTCCTTTATAGCCCAACATTAGCCTCCTTTAGCTTAGCGGTGGTGACGTGAAGTCATGTGACCGTGCTGTAGTTCCTTTATAGCCCAACATTAGCCTCCTTTAGCTTAGCGGTGGTGACGTGAAGTCATGTGACCGTGCTGTAGTTCCTTTATAGCCCAACATTAGCCTCCTTTAGCTTAGCGGTGGTGACGTGAAGTCATGTGACCGTGCTGTAGTTCCTTTACTAGCCCAACATTAGCCTCCTTTAGCTTAGCGGTGGTGACGTGAAGTCATGTGACCGTGCTGTAGTTCCTTTATAGCCCAACATTAGCCTCCTTTAGCTTAGCGGTGGTGACGTGAAGTCATGTGACCGTGCTGTAGTTCCTTTATAGCCCAACATTAGCCTCCTTTAGCTTAGCGGTGGTGACGTGAAGTCATGTGACCGTGCTGTAGTTCCTTATAGCCCAACATTAGCCTCCTTTAGCTTAGCGGTGGTGACGTGAAGTCATGTGACCGTGCTGTAGTTCCTTTATAGCTCAACATTAGCCTCCTTTAGCTTAGCGGTGGTGACGTGAAGTCATGTGACCGTGCTGTAGTTCCTTTATAGCCCAACATTAGCCTCCTTTAGCTTAGCGGTGGTGACGTGAAGTCATGTGACCGTGCTGTAGTTCCTTTATAGCTCAACATTAGCCTCCTTTAGCTTAGCGGTGGTGACGTGAAGTCATGTGACCGTGCTGTAGTTCCTTTATAGCCCAACATTAGCCTCCTTTAGCTTAGCGGTGGTGACGTGAAGTCATGTGACCGTGCTGTAGTTCCTTTATAGCCCAACATTAGCCTCCTTTAGCTTAGCGGTGGTGAGGTGAAGTCATGTGACCGTGCTGTAGTTCCTTTATAGCCCAACATTAGCCTCCTTTAGCTTAGCGGTGGTGACGTGAAGTCATGTGACCGTGCTGTAGTTCCTTTACAGCCCAACATTAGCCTCCTTTAGCTTAGCGGTGGTGACGTGAAGTCATGTGACCGTGCTGTAGTTCCTTTATAGCCCAACATTAGCCTCCTTTAGCTTAGCGGTGGTGACGTGAAGTCATGTGACCGTGCTGTAGTTCCTTTACAGCCCAACATTAGCCTCCTTTAGCTTAGCGGTGGTGAAGTCATGTGACCGTGCTGTAGTTCCTTTATAGCCCAACATTAGCCTCCTTTAGCTTAGCGGTGGTGACGTGAAGTCATGTGACCGTGCTGTAGTTCCTGTATAGCCCAACATTCGCCACCTTTAGCTTAGCGGTGGTGACGTGAAGTCATGTGACCGTGCTGTAGTTCCTTTATAGCCTAACGTTAGCCTCCTTTAGCTTAGCGGTGGTGACGTGAAGTCATGTGACCGTGCTGTAGTTCCTTTATAGCCCAACATTAGCCTCCTTTAGCTTAGCGGTGGTGAAGTCATGTGACCGTGCTGTAGTTCCTTTATAGCCCAACATTAGCCTCCTTTAGCTTAGCGGTGGTGACGTGAAGTCATGTGACCGTGCTGTAGTTCCTTTATAGCCCAACATTAGCCTCCTTTAGCTTAGCGGTGGTGACGTGAAGTCATGTGACCGTGCTGTAGTTCCTTTATAGCCCAACATTAGCCTCCTTTAGCTTAGCGGTGGTGACGTGAAGTCATGTGACCGTGCTGTAGTTCCTTTATAGCCCAACATTAGCCTCCTTTAGCTTAGCGGTGGTGACGTGAAGTCATGTGACCGTGCTGTAGTTCCTTTATCAGCCCAACATTAGCCTCCTTTAGCTTAGCGGTGGTGACGTGAAGTCATGTGACCGTGCTGTAGTTCCTTTATAGCTCAACATTAGCCACCTTTAGCTTAGCGGTGGTGACGTGAAGTCATGTGACCGTGCTGTAGTTCCTTTATAGCCCAACATTAGCCTCC
>NW_027262659.1:5000-25557 GCF_902827115.2 Pseudochaenichthys georgianus | reverse complement strand
CCTTTAGTTACCTTTCCATGTTGATCACCTTTAGTTACCTTTCCATGTTGATCACCTTTAGTTACCTTTCCATATTGATCACCTTTAGTTACCTTTCCATGTTGATCACCTTTAGTTACCTTTCCATATTGATCACCTTTAGTTACCTTTCCATGTTGATCACCTTTAGTTACCTTTCCATATTGATCACCTTTAGTTACCTTTCCATATTGATCACCTTTAGTTACCTTTCCATGTTGATCACCTTTAGTTACCTTTCCATATTGATCACCTTTAGTTACCTTTCCATGTTGATCACCTTTAGTTACCTTTCCATATTGATCACCTTTAGTTACCTTTCCATATTGATCACCTTTAGTTACCTTTCCATGTTGATCACCTTTAGTTACCTTTCCATGTTGATCACCTTTAGTTACCTTTCCATGTTGATCACCTTTAGTTACCTTTCCATGTTGATCACCTTTAGTTACCTTTCCATATTGATCACCTTTAGTTACCTTTCCATGTTGATCACCTTTAGTTACCTTTCCATGTTGATCACCTTTAGTTACCTTTCCATGTTGATCACCTTTAGTTACCTTTCCATATTGATCACCTTTAGTTACCTTTCCATGTTGATCACCTTTAGTTACCTTTCCATATTGATCACCTTTAGTTACCTTTCCATGTTGATCACCTTTAGTTACCTTTCCATATTGATCACCTTTAGTTACCTTTCCATGTTGATCACCTTTAGTTACCTTTCCATGTTGATCACCTTTAGTTACCTTTCCATGTTGATCACCTTTAGTTACCTTTCCATGTTGATCACCTTTAGTTACCTTTCCATGTTGATCACCTTTAGTTACCTTTCCATGTTGATCACCTTTAGTTACCTTTCCATGTTGATCACCTTTAGTTACCTTTCCATGTTGATCACCTTTAGTTACCTTTCCATGTTGATCACCTTTAGTTACCTTTCCATGTTGATCACCTTTAGTTACCTTTCCATATTATCACCTTTAGTTACCTTTCCATGTTGATCACCTTTAGTTACCTTTCCATGTTGATCACCATTAGTTACCTTTCCATGTTGATCACCATTAGTTACCTTTCCATGTTGATCACCTTTAGTTACCTTTCCATGTTGATCACCTTTAGTTACCTTTCCATGTTGATCACCTTTAGTTACCTTTCCATGTTGATCACCTTTAGTTACCTTTCCATGTTGATCACCTTTAGTTACCTTTCCATATTGATCACCTTTAGTTACCTTTCCATGTTGATCACCTTTAGTTACCTTTCCATGTTGATCACCTTTAGTTACCTTTCCATGTTGATCACCTTTAGTTACCTTTCCATGTTGATCACCTTTAGTTACCTTTCCATATTGATCACCTTTAGTTACCTTTCCATATTGATCACCATTAGTTACCTTTCCATGTTGATCACCTTTAGTTACCTTTCCATGTTGATCACCTTTAGTTACCTTTCCTCTTTTCATATTGATGACCAGAATATCTCAGACCGAGTTCATTCCGGAAACTCAAATATTAATGTTTAATTACCTTATTACATAAACAAAGCTACTTAGGGGTAACGACTTTTATTCTCAGAGATCTGACTTTTTTCTCATAATTTGGGCTTTTTCTGAATGCTCTAACAATTTAGACTTTTCTCAAAGTTAGGACTTATTTCCCAGATTTTGAATTAATTTGCGATTTTTTTTCACTTTTCCCAGAATTCTAACCTTTTTTTAATGTTGGGGGAATTTTTTTTTTTATTTTAAAGATATACTAACCTATATAATCATTTTTTTGACATTTTTCAGAATTTTGACAAAAAAATTAATTGAATTATAAAATAAATAAATTTGACTTTCAAATAATTGTTTTTGACTTTTTTCAAAATGTGGACTTTTTCAATAATGTAGATACTTTTTTTTTAAATGTTGACTTTTTGATTTATTTTTTGACTTTTTTCCCATGATTTAAATAATTTCTTTCCTGAATTTTGACTTTTATTCTAAATGTTGACTTTTTCCCCAGAATTTTGAATCACTTGAATGAATTTTTTAATGACATCCAAAAATGTATATATATTTCTTGAAATAGAATAAATGATATGTTTTAATCATATTTGATACATGAGTTTCTGAGACCTCTACGTCATCCAAATGACTAGTCCGTTCCTAAAAGACCTGTTGTATGCAATGTGATACATGTCTTCTGCCCTCTGGTGGATCGCGCGGGCACTGCAGGCTGTCGCGACATCTTTGCCAATATTGAATAAATACCTGTAAAAATTACTTTTCTATTGTTACTGATATTTCACTTTGAATATTTACTGTATTGAAACAACTTATAATCAGTTCATATTTTTTTAGCTTATTTCATCGAGAAATTGTGTTGAACATCAAATAGTATACAGCAGGTATCTGAGTACATTTCTCTGGAAATAATCAGCGTCATTGTACATTTCATGATGCAATCTGCATTATGCTTAATGCCAAAAACACTGTTTAGATTATTTAATTAAACTAATTAAAGATTAAAATGTTATGTATTCAAAGTCAAAATTGAGATATGTAGGTGTGTTGTTTGTAACCCGGTGAGTCAAATGTTGCAATGACTCACTTGATAATAATTGCCACAACTTATAGTTTTTTTACTAAAACAGTTCCTTGGCTATCATAATCTATGTTGTATTGACCAAGTCAGAGAGTACAACATAATTTGTGTTTGCATGTATACTTTTAGATGGCAAAGAAATACTCTGTATTTATATAGCCTGTTGGTTCGGGTTGTGACAAGTTCAAAGTCTTCCAAATGTAATAATTTGTTTTTGTTTCAAAAGGAGACGTTGTTTTGTTCAATAAACTGCCATAAACACCTGACGTATCAAATATGATACAAAAAAATCATATATGTAAATAATTACCAAATATCTTTTATTTTGTTAAAAGGTTCAATAAACACCTCAATTAAAAAAAAATAGAATTGTCTGACTCATTTGATGTGTCAGGCTTCATTTAGTCTGCTGAGCCGCTCGCGAACAGACAGGAAACTGGACCATTTAGACCTGAGGTGCTCTTTGAAACCTTAAAGTCAGAAACACCAACTGTTCATCAAACTATATTTAGAAACATAAAACACATCATACCTGAACATCACACACACCAGAGGGGGTGATAATTACTGCACACACACACACGCACGCGCGCACACACACACACACACACACGCACGCACGCACACACACACACAGCTGCAGACACACCCTGTAATAACGCAGCTGGGACACACACATCCAGTCACAGTGTGTGTGTGTGTGTGTGTGTGTGTGTGTGTGTGTGTGTGTGTGTGTGTGTGTGTGTGTGTGTGTGTGTGCGCGCGTGTGTGCGTGTGTGTGTTTGGGATAATTTCAGGTTTGCCGTGATTACAGTCTCCTCTTTAATTTAAAACAACAAAACAATTGTTGTTGTTCCCCGTCAACACAGAGGATATGCAGTTTGTATTTATTTATTTATATTTAAATGTTAACTCACCACAGATAAACTGTATCCTTTAGGGTTTGCTGGCCGTGATTTAATAACAGTTTCCACAACACAGTTGTTCCACCAGGGGGCGGTAATTCATAGATTTCAACACCAAAATACACAAAATTATAAATCCCTTTATTATTATTATTATTATAATTATTAATTGTCCTCCATATCATGTTATGTGTTATACACACCTACTATCTCTCTGCCTTTCACACACACACACACACACACACACACACACACACACACACACACACACACACACACACACGCGCGCTCTCTGCCTTTCACACATACACTTTCTCTCACACACACACGTTCTGTCTCTCTCTCCCTTTCACACACTCTCTCTCTCACACACACACCTACTACCTTTATCTCTCTCACACACACTCTCACTCACACACACACACACACACACACACACACACACACACACACACCATCTCTCCCTCTCCTTTTTTACACACACACTTTCTCTCTCTCTCTCGCACACACACATATTTAATCCAACTAAGCTTTTATTGTCATGACCACATTATCCTGAACTTTGATGTAAACACACCCCCCCTCCCCATCATCGCCCAATGAGGCGCCGGTCCGTCGCTATAGCAACCTGTTGCCACGGGCGACGAGACACAGCAGCCAGCAGCATCTCCTCAAAGAGATTCGGAGGCAGAGTGGCGAGCGAGCGAGAGGACAACACACACCTAGAGACACACACACACACACACACACACACACACTGAGAAACACACTAACACGAACTGATGAAGATGATGGTGAGGAAGAAGAGTTGTTCTCCTGAGGAAGAGTCGCCTCAGTGCCGGCCGTGAAAACGCCGCCACCGCAGGGTGAGTCCAACTTCCTGTGTGTGTGTGTGTGTGTGTGTGTGTGTGTGAGTGTGTGATGGCGTATGGAGCCGGTCACACGCATTACTCTCTGCATGGAGAACGGAGTACATGTTGATCACGTGTTCTCTCACATGTTAACAATCCACATGTTAATAACATGTGGATTGTTAACATGTGAGAGAACGCGTCTGCTGATCTGAAGCCGTCAGAGAGATGCGATGTTCGTCTGCTCTGAATATCTCTGCTGATGCTCTTACGTATCCGATCACCTGTACGGTCATTTATCGTGTCTTATTGTAACATATCATATCCAAATATAACGTATATTGTATCGTAATGTAATGCTATAATATAACGTATCGTAATGTATCGTAATATAACGTATCATATAGTACTATATATCGTATCATATAGTATGGTAATCTATCGTTTCGTAATGTGTCGTATCGTAATATAATGTATCCTACCGTTTTTATAAGTATCGTATCGTAATGTATCTTAAAGGGACTATAAACAGGGGTGCACATAACGGGTACGCATGCGCGGCAATAATCTGAAATGCGTCCCGTCACTTGTGTCACAAAGCACATTTGCGTACCGACGTACTTGTGAAGCTTTTCCAGAAGGCGGTTCGATCACCGGACGACAGAGTCGGTCTCCGTGTGCACAGACAGGCTGCTGTTAACGTCGGTCTGTACGACGGAGCTGTGCCAAAACTACGCCAACCGGCTGCGGAGGGAGACTCCCCCCCCCTTCACTGGAGAACTGCGCTGAAACAGCTGATCACAACGTTCACACTCTGTGGTCACCAAGTACTCCACTAGCCCCCTCCCCCCCCCCCGTTGACGTTCGCGACACAGAGGGCTTCATCAGATAACTTGAGTGGAGCCAGGAGTTGGAGAACCAAACACTGACTCCAGGTAGAGAACGTGATGTGCACCCCTGCCTATAAACCATGACGAGGACACAAAGAAAACCTTTAGACAGTGATTCACAAAATGATAATAGAGATTACATTTGAAGAAGCTTTATCGGCATGTCGGCATGTTAACATCGCAGACAGAGCATCGCCAAACTAGCTGTTCCAGCAATAAAGAAACAAACTACAATGATCACAATGGAAGAGTGTGAAGATCAATCTGAAGACGTCTTGAGATCAGACCGAAGACGTCCTGAGATCAGACCGAAGACGTAAGACGTACTGAGATCAGACCGAAGACGTCCTGAGATCAGACCGAAGACGTCCTGAGATCAGACCGAGGACGTCCTGAGATTAGACCGAAGACGTCCTGAGATCAGACCGAAGACGTCTTGAGATCAGACCGAAGACGTCCTGAGATCAGACCGAACACGTCCTGAGATCAGACCGAAGACGTCCTGAGATCAGACGTCTTGAGATCAGACCGAAAACGTCCTGAGATCAGACGTCTTGAGATCAGACGTCTTGAGATCAGACCGAAGACGTCTTGAGATCAGACCGAAGATGTCCTGAGATCAGACCGAAGACGTAAGACGTCCTGAGATCAGACCGAAGACGTCCTGAGATCAGACCGAAGGCGTAAGACGTCCTGAGATCAGACCGAAGGCGTAAGACGTCCTGAGATCAGACCGAAGACGTCCTGAGATCAGACCGAGGACATCCTGAGATCAGACCGAAGACGTCCTGAGATCAGACCGAAGACGTCTTGAGATCAGACCGAAGACGTCCTGAGATCAGACCGAACACGTCCTGAGATCAGACCGAAGACGTCCTGAGATCAGACGTCTTGAGATCAGACCGAAGACGTCCTGAGATCAGACGTCTTGAGATCAGACCGAAAACGTCCTGAGATCAGACGTCTTGAGATCAGACCGAAGACGTCTTGAGATCAGACCGAAGACGTCCTGATATCAGACCGAGGACGTCCTGAGATCAGACCGAAGACGTCCTGAGATCAGACCGAAGACGTCTTGAGATCAGACCGAAGACGTCCTGAGATCAGACCGAAGACGTCCTGAGATCAGACCGAAGACGTCTTGAGATCAGACGTCTTGAGATCAGACCGTGAAGTCCTGAGATCAGACCGAAGACGTCCTGAGATCAGACCGAAGACGTCCTGAGATCAGACCGAAGACGTTGAGATCAGACCGAAGACGTCTTGAGATCAGACCGAAGACGTCTTGATATCAGACCGAAGACGTCCTGAGATCAGACCGAAGACGTCCTGAGATCAGACCGGAGACGTCTTGAGATCAGACCGAAGATGTCCTGAGATCAGACCGAAGACGTCCTGAGATCAGACCGAAGACGTCCTGAGATCAGACCGAAGACGTCTTGAGATCAGACCGAAGACGTCTTGAGATCAGACTGAAGACGTCCTGAGATTAGACTGAAGACGTCCTGAGATCAGGCCGAAGACGTCCTGAGATCAGACCAAAGACGTCTTGAGATCAGACGTCTTGAGATCAGACTGAAGATGTCCTGAGATCAGACTGAAGACGTCCTGAGATCAGACCAAAGACGTCTTGAGATCAGACGTCTTGAGATCAGACCGAAGACGTCCTGAGATCAGACGTCTTGAGATCAGACCGAAGACGTCTTGAGATCAGACCGAAGACATCCTGAGATCAGACCGAAGACGTCCTGAGATCAGACTGAAGACGTCCTGAGATCAGACGTCTTGAGATCAGACTGAAGACGTCCTGAGATCAGACCGATGACGTCCTGAGATCAGACCGAAGACGTCCTGAGATCAGACCGAAGACGTCCTGAGATCAGACCGAAGGCGTCTTGAGATCAGACCGAAGACGTCTTGAGATCAGACCGAAGACGTCCTGAGATCAGACCGGAGACGTCTTGAGATCAGACCGAAGACGTCTTGAGATCAGACCGGAGACGTCCTAAGATCAGACCGAAGACGTCTTGAGATCAGACCGGAGACGTCCTGAGATCAGACCGAAGACGTCTTGAGATCAGACCGAAGACGTCCTGAGATCAGACCGAAGACGTCTTGAGATCAGACCGAAGACGTCCTGAGATCAGACCGAAGACGTCCTGAGATCAGACCGAAGACGTATTGAGATCAGACCGAAGACGTCCTGAGATCAGACCGAAGACGTCCTGAGATCAGACCGAAGACGTCTTGAGATCAGACCGAAGACGTCCTGAGATCAGACCGAAGACGTCTTGAGATCAGACCGGAGACGTCCTGAGATCAGACCGAAGACGTCTTGAGATCAGACCGAAGACGTCCTGAGATCAGACCGGAGACGTCTTGAGATCAGACCGAAGACGTCCTGAGATCAGACCTAAGACGTCCTGAGATCAGACCGAAGACGTCTTGAGATCAGACCGAAGACGTCCTGAGATCAGACCGAAGACGTCTTGAGATCAGACCGAAGACGTCTTGAGATCAGACCGAAGTTGTCTTGAGATCAGACCGAAGACGTCTTGAGATCAGACCGAAGACGTCCTGAGATCAGACGTCTTGAGATCAGACCGAAGACGTCCTGAGATCAGACGTCTTGAGATCAGACCGAAGACGTCCTGAGATCAGACCGAAGACGTCTTGAGATCAGACCGAAGACGTCTTGATATCAGACCGAAGAGAATAAAAAGAGACGCTGTCAGAATATTTATATCTACTCGTTTGATCTGCGTTTATATTTAGATCTGATCGGAGGACTGGAGGATGGAAATAACTCTAAATAAAAGCTATTTTTAGATTTACTTGAATGTGAATCAGTTTCTATCAAATATTTAAAACAACAAATCCTCCAGTGACCCTTTGCTCCGTCAATAATACAAACAACAGATCGTAATCATTCACTAACAGAATAACATGTTGAGTTGGTTTGAACTCCTCCTGAGGACTTTCCTTTATATTTAAGAAACGTCATAGAGTAACTGAACTACATGTTTTATGATATAATAACTTCTGCAGATAATAAATGACTGATCACTCACTGTTATATGGTTTAAAGACAAAGCATTATTATTATTCACAGTGATACACTTAGAGCTCTGATGGAGTCAGGACTCAAAGAGACACGAGGAGAGCTGGAGCTCTGATGGAGTCAGGACTCAGAGACACGAGGAGAGCTGGAGCTCTGATGGAGTCAGGACTCAGAGACATGAGGAGAGCTGGAGCTCTGATGGAGTCAGGACTCAGAGAGACACGAGGAGAGCTGGAGCTCTGATGGAGTCAGGACTCAAAGAGACACGAGGAGAGCTGGAGCTCTGATGGAGTCAGGACTCAGAGAGACACGAGGAGAGCTGGAGCTCTGATGGAGTCAGGACTCAGAGAGACACGAGGAGCTCTGATGGAGTCAGGACTCAGAGACACGAGGAGAGCTGGAGCTCTGATGGAGTCAGGACTCAGAGAGACACGAGGAGAGCTGGAGCTCTGATGGAGTCAGGACTCAGAGACACGAGGAGAGCTGGAGCTCTGATGGAGTCAGGACTCAGAGAGACGAGGAGAGCTGGAGCTCTGATGGAGTCAGGACTCAGAGACACGAGGAGAGCTGGAGCTCTGATGGAGTCAGGACTCAGAGAGACGAGGAGAGCTGGAGCTCTGATGGAGTCAGGACTCAGAGACACGAGGAGAGATGGAGCTCTGATGGAGTCAGGACTCAGAGACACGAGGAGAGCTGGAGCTCTGATGGAGTCAGGACTCAGAGAGACACGAGGAGAGCTGGAGCTCTGATGGAGTCAGGACTCAGAGAGACACGAGGAGAGCTGGAGCTCTGATGGAGTCAGGACTCAGAGACACGAGGAGAGCTGGAGCTCTGATGGAGTCAGGACTCAGAGAGACGAGAAGAGCTGGAGCTCTGATGGAGTCAGGACTCAGAGAGACGAGGAGAGCTGGAGCTCTGATGGAGTCAGGACTCAGAGAGACGAGGAGAGCTGGAGCTCTGATGGAGTCAGGACTCAGAGAGACGAGGAGAGCTGGAGCTCTGATGGAGTCAGGACTCAGAGACACGAGGAGAGCTGGAGCTCTGATGGAGTCAGGACTCAGAGAGACGAGAAGAGCTGGAGCTCTGATGGAGTCAGGACTCAGAGAGACGAGGAGAGCTGGAGCTCTGATGGCAAACACTGACGGTTTATTTGGAGCTTCGGCCGGAGAATTCACACGACAAGTCACGGGCCACGATCTGACCACACGAGAGATGCACAATCAACTCTGAAGAACTCTTTCTGCGGCTCCAGGTTCTAACTAGTTCAGAGCGTAATAATCAACATTCTTTATCAGCGAGACTAAACACGATGGGCCCTGAATCTATAGAGCTCTCGTCCGTAGGAAAGAACGTGCGCCGGGGAGCTGGTGCTCCGTCAGACTGGCAGCACCAAGGCGCCCAGCCGGCCTCCTAAAGAGAGACAGCAGCAATACCCAAGGCCGTAGACGTGTGCCGTGAGAAAGAGACAACGAGAGGAGAAAACGATGAGCCGTGTGGAAGGTTGAATACCTAAGCGAGTGATTCCCTAACACCAGACGTTAACTCGTGTCAAGGTGATCCAGTTCGAGTCCTGCGTTTGTTACCCACTGCTAACTCGTGTAATTATTCAGCGTACCATTTAATTCAAGAGAATAGTCTCGTTTGTCCAGAGACGGCTGGTCCACGTCCATCAGTGAAGAGAGAACTTCCACACGTTCATATAGACACCATCATTACAGCCTCTGATATACAACACGTGCACTATTATTATTATTAATAATGTTCTAGAATAACGTGCACTTCCGTATCTGCTGCTACGTGCTGCTGCTCGTCACTTCTTCTTCTTCTTCTTCTTCTTCTTCTTCTTCTTCTTCTTCTTCTTCTTCTTCTTCTTCTTCTTCTTCTTCTTCTTCTTCTTCTTCTTCTTCTGTGGTGGTTGAATTGAAACCCAGTGTAATTCTGTCGTACCTGCAGAGATGACTTATTGACGAGCTGTCAGATATCGCCGTGGCAACATCACTTCCCTCGTCAGGAGTCGCGGGTCGGCGTCTCAAATCAATGCGTCTCACTGTCGGTCCGCAGTAATGAGTGTGATTTACATTTAAACTGCACACACACACACACACACACACACGCACGCACGCACGCACACACACGCACGCACGCACGCCCACGCCCACGCCCACACACACACACACACACACCCACGAACACACGCCCACGCCCACGCGCACACGCGCACACGCCCCGTGAGGCTCTCTGAATCAGAGGTTTGTCGAGAGTCAAAATTATGATATTTTGAGATAAAAACATTATTTAAAAAAAATCCGAATTCTGAGATTTCAGAACATTTTAAGAAATTGGAGATTTTCACAATTTTTTTTGGAGATTTGAGTAAAAATAGTGAAATGTTTAAGACGTCAGAATATTTATGTTGTGAGAAAAAAGCTTTGATTTTGAGAAAAAGTCGTTAAAAAGTCAGCACCTCTTTTCACCCTCTGTCTGAAACCAGAGCCCAGTCTGTTCTGATTGGTTAGCTGGCCGGCTCTGTTGTGATTGGTCAACCAGCTCAGAGATGTCCCGCCCCTTACCCTATCACGTGTTGGAGCGATAGCCAATAGGAGCACGGTGGTTATGAAGTGATGTCTCATGGACCGTAAAGAAACGTCTCCAGTCTGCTCTCTTAAGGACTTTCACCTCTTCTCGTGCAAACACTTTTAAATCCTCCTAAAAATAAACCTGCAGCGACGTTTCATTTCAGACAGGAATATCACACACACACACACACACACACACACACACACACACACACACACACACACACACGCACACACACACACACACACACACACACACAGTAATGGTTATTGATCTGTGGTCGTCTCTTCGGATCTCTGGTTGTAATTGATCGGATGCTGTCAGTGTGTGAGTCACACGGCGCCGGCTGGACGCCAACACACACACGCACTCACACACACACACACACACACACACAAACACACACACTCACGTCTATACAATGAATTCTATTTGACAGTAACAAGGGGGTAATGGCGGTCAATAGTTATGTAACCTAATGATGATGATGGAGCGTCTTCTTTTCATCACACACACACACACACACACACACACACACACACACACACACACTGACACACTGACACACTGCTCCATCCTCTCAGCAGGATGAGGATGTGCGGCACTGAGCTACAATCTGTGACATATGACGTGTGTGTGTGTGTGTGTGTGTGTGTGTGTGTGTGTGTGTGTGTGTGTGTGTGTGTGTGTGTGTGTGTGTGTGTGTGTGTGTGTGTGTGTGTGTGTGTGTGTGTGTGTGTGTGTGTGTGTGTGTGTGTGTGTGTGTGTGTGTGTGTGTGTGTGTGTGTGTGTGTGTGTGTGTGTGTGTGTGTGTGTGTGTGTGTGTGTGTGTGTGTGTGACCCACCCTGCTGAGGTTAGGAGCAATGACTTCTACTGGTTAACACTGACGTCCTCACTCCCTTCCCATGTGTATACTGTGTGTAGCATTGGGTTCGGAGGGAGTTGCTGCATGAAGAGTGTACAACTATCAAATACATCATCACATCGAGCTGAGGCTTTTATCCAGAGATACAATAAGTGCGTTCGACCAACAAAATACAGCCTTGAAGAAAACAGAATCATAAAGTACATCAGGTTTCATAGAGCCAAACATTTCAAGTGCTGCTCAACTGGCTTTAGAGGAGCCAGTCCTTTGTTAGTATATAAGTGCTTTGTTAGCAGTTCTCTCCTCGAGGTGGAGTCGAAGGAGATGAGCTTCAGTCTGGAAGGTGTGTGAGCTTTCTGCTGTCCTGATGTCAATGGGAGCTCGTTCCACCATCTTGGAGCCAGGACAGCAAACCCACGTGTTCCTGCTGATGGAACTTGGGTCCCCCTCGCAGCGAGGGTGCAGCGAGTCGTCTGGCTGATGCAGAGCGGAGTGCACGTGCTGGGGTGCACGGTTTAACCATGTCCTGGATGTAGGAAGGGCCAGATCCATTCGCAGCATGGTACGCAAGCACCAGGGTCTGGAAGTGGATTCTAGCAGCTACCGGAAGCCGGTGGAGGGAGCGGAGGAGCGGGTGGTGTGGAACATTCAGGAAGGCTGAAGACCAGACGAGCATATCATGCAGGCCCGGCGCCACGAGGGGGCAAAAGGGGGCATTGCCCCCTCAGTTGTATTCTTTGGCCCCTCACTTTGAGCATCGTTCATCCATCAAAAAGTACAATAAATGTCACAATTATTAAATAATAACTTATTAATAATTATCTTCCCCAAGACACGTGACTACGTTTAGATCAGATATGCGGGCAGGCAGTCAAGCAACATGTAAAAAAGCCTCAACCCCAAGTGAGCTTGTAGTCTTAATGTTAGCGTGTGTGCTAGCTGTAAACACGGTCGGGTGGGTGACAAAAACTACCCCTTTTTCCGGGCAGAGTCCCTGTTTCTGGTGGCCGGTACCCGGTACCCGGTTGAAACTCAGAGAAATGGTCCCATTTTTGAACGTGCGTTAAAAAAAATAGAGCAAGGTGAAATCAAATGTTATATGTCAGTAAAAACAGAGTATCAGTGTTGTGCCTGTTTGTAGCGTTAGCATATTTCTTCTTCTTCTTCTTCTTCTTCTTCTTCTTCTTCTTCTTCTTCTTCTTCTTCTTCTTCTTCTTCTTCTTCTTCTTCTTCTTCTTCTTCTTCTTTTTTCTTTAATAGCGAATCGCTTCCACTTGGAGCATATATCGCCACCTACTGTTGATTTATTAAATGTTTATATTAAATGCTTGTCCTCAGACCAGTGTTTTTGAGGAACTTGAAGATCAGCTTGTTTGCTTCATTTCTTGATTTACATTCGTGTATTGACTTGAAATCCATGTCCTTGATGTTGAGTTGTTCCAGGGCAGTTCTCAGAACGAGTCTTTGTCTGTTATAATCCGGGCAGCTAAAACATACATTATGTAATCTTTCTCCCCAATTTTCGGCGCCCCGATGGGTTGTTGCGCCCTGAGCATTCGCCTGTACTGCCTATGCCAAGGGCCGGCCATTATGAGATCAACAAAAAATAAGACAGACAACTACAGATAGCACCACACATGATGGATCAGGTTTTTGCCAAAGCGAGCCCTTTTACTAGAATAATAATATGTTTTGTATTATATCAACCGTATTGGTACAATGAGCGACATCTAGTGACGGATTTTGGAACATTGATTTGATTTTTCTCATGGCAGTTAGACTCCAGAGGCAAACCAGGGGACTTTATTTGTTTTCTGTGTCTGTCCATTTGGTGCAGTATTTTATCCAACATTACTTTTGGTTTATACATGAGTCACTTTCTTATGAAATGCCAGGTTTTAGGCCTTGATTTGAACATTCAATCCTGAAAATAAAAAATCAACCAGATGAATGTTTCTTTAATCCTGACTGGAAAGTAGATCTGATAGGAAGACGAGTTAAGGGATAGAGGAGAACAGGTTATGGTATAATTACAGAGCCTGTCCATTTATAAATTGAGGAAATCAATGTTAGTCTGTGAACCAGTGGTGTAGTGGGCGTTGGACACGGGGGTACGCCGTACCCCCACTTATTTGAAGCATGATTTATTTTTTTAATAGTCTAATACATCTAACATCATTGCCAGTGTTATCAGTTGCAAGTGTGTGTTTGTTGTAATAATGACGAAAACATAATAGGCAGATTTCACAGTAATTATAATAAAAACGTAGCTCAAGCATTTATGCATTTATGCATTTATGGATAGTGGTGGTCTAATGGATAGTGAGGTGGTCTAATGGATGGAGTGAGGTGGGGTGAAGATCGGAAGGTTGTGAGTTCAAATCCCGCCAGGAACACCACCAGTAGTGTGCCCTTGAGTAAGGCCCTTAGTTACTCCAGGGAGAATGTCCCTGTAATTGGTAATTGTAAGCAGCTTTGGATAAAAGCGTCAGCTAAATGAAATGTAATGTATGCAACTTGATTTGAAGTGTGTGTGTGTGTGTGTGTGTGTGTGTGTGTGTGTGTGTGTGTGTGTGTGTGTGGGGCAGCACCGTGTGTGTTTGTAGGGTAACCAGGTGTCCCGCACTGTGCGGGACTGCACACACAGCATTTTTATTATTTGTCCCGCGTCCCACAAATTGAGACGATGTCTCGCATTTGAGTGATAGTCGCGCAGAAAGGCCGGATCGGTTCGCTGACAGCCGGCACCGGCCTTTATTGTTATATTGTCTAAACGGCATCATGTAAGTTGCGCTGACAGGCGACACAGAGGTCCCCCCCTGTTGACAGTTCACGAGCGCGTCCATAGTGTCTCCCGTCCACCCACCACCCGTCCACCCCTACCCCGTCCACCCAGTAACAAAATCCCCACTACACCACTGCTGTTAACCAAAGTGCAGCCATCTCTCTATCAACTATCTACTATCTGTTATTAAAGATCAGAGGAACAGAACGAGAGGGGTCAATCCGGAATAAAAATAAAGAAGCAAAGAGCTTGTAGAGCAGTGAGAAGGAAAAAAGCTCGGTGTGTGAATTCATTACATTATATTTTTCGTTGTTGTGAAAAAAAATCGCCCCCTCAGATTTTTTAACAGCCCCCTCAGTCACTTCATCCTGGAGCCGGGCCTGGTATCATGTGCAGGTTCAGTGCTGCAGAGCTATTGCTCAGATTAGCCCAGACTCTGACACCATGTCTGTTTATCCACACACACACACACACACACACACACACACACACACACACACACACACGCCTTGACAGCATTAGCACTCGTTCATCAGAAACAGATGGTGACAAATCCGTCTTTCCCCGACGGAGAGGAACAGAGTCTACTGACTACTCAGAGCAGCTTACACACACACACACACACACACACACACACACACACACACACACACACACACACACACACACACACACACACACACACACACTGTGTTTGATATGCTAATTTGTCCACAACATCATCAGGTGATTTGTACAGAAAGATTTAAGCAGCCAAACGGTAATACTGGAAACACATTACAATTTAATTGTGTGTGTGTGTGTGTGTGTGTGTGTGTGTGTGTGTGTGTGTGTGTGTGTGTGTGTGTGTGTGTGTGTGTGTGTGTGTGTGTGTGTGTGTGTGTGTGTGTGTGTGTGTGTGTGTGTGTGTGTGTGTGTGTGTGTGTGTGTGTGTGTGTGTGTGTGTGTTTGTGAGAATAAGACACTGTAATCTCTCTAATGTCAATGTCAAACTGAAGACTCTAAAACTACATCATCTCTTAATTGAATTCTGTCTTGCATGAAAGAAGCAGGACACACACACTCACACACACACACACACACACACACACACACTCACACACACACACACACACACACACACACACTCACACTCACACACACTCACACACACTCACACACACTCCCCTGAGCTGTACATTTACGGCATGAATAATCCAGATAGTTATTCATTCTGCTGAATTGAGTCTCCTCCGACAGTCAGCATAACGCCTCATTTGCATATTTAAGGGGTTTACCCTGCTCACCTGCAGAGTGTCCCTGCAGAGTGTCCCTGCAGAGTGTCCCTGCAGTGTGTCCCTGCAGAGTGTCCCTGCAGAGTGTCCCTGCAGAGTGTCCCTGCAGTGTGTCCCTGCAGAGTGTCCCTGCAGAGTGTCCCTGCAGTGTGTCCACACGGGCGTGTCTGGCGTGCGACCAATCACACATGAATCTCCCGCCTCGGACACACAAGCACGCGGTTTGATTGGCTAGAGCTTGTACTGGCGTATGATTTGATTGGCTGGCGCTTCCGTCGACGCTTGAAAAGTTGAACTTTTCTCAAATTGGAAGCGAGCAACGGAGGCAAAGCGACGGGACGGAACCACAATGCAGTTCGGAAGTGAATGGGAAGCGTCTCCGTTAAAGCACACGACGCTGCCGTGTGGACGGGCCGTAGCATCAACAAAATTATTATTGAGAAAAAAGTCAAAAGTCAAAACATTTCCGAAAAAAACAACTTGAAAATTGTCAGATTTCTGGGAAATAGTCAGAAATAGTCAGATTTCAGAAAAGAGTAAAAGTTCAGAAAACAAATCTATTTACAAAAAACTAAGAATCCACGAAAATTCTAAGACTACAATTCTGAAAATATTCCCAACTCTGGGAAAAAATCTAATTTCCTTAAAACAGTCAGAATTTGAAAAAAAGTCTAAATTCAGTAAAAAAGCAGAATTCTGACTTTAATCTCAGAACCACTTCTGCTCAGAGATGAACTTCCTGCGTCCCTGATGCTCTCCCGCACTCCGGGGGTTTATATTTAATTATTTAATGTCAGGGGAAAAGTCCGGCCTTTTCTTTGCTCGTCTGTCGTGAAGTCGTTGCAGGGCGTCCTCTGAAGGATTTGAACCCTTCAGGGTTTCTCATCTCGTATTCGTGAGTTTATAAAAACACACCAGAGGAAATAATTAATAATTGAGTCAAGAATAACAAAAAGATGCTGAATTAAGTGAAGTGAAGGATTATTAAGACACATATTAAAACATCTGTTCTGTTCGTTCTCAGTAAGAAACGGCTTCTGGTGACCTTTCACACCTCGTGGTTCTGGCTCCGTGCGAGAGCTCTTCTGGTTCGGAACCGGTTTTATTTTCAGCCCCCGTTTTGTTCACACCGCCCAGAGCCCGACTGCTGCTGCCGCTGCTGCGCCATGCGGTGCGTCATGACGTCACCGTTTACGTCGCTGATCTTCTCCCCAACGGCGTGGGGTCGATGATCGTGTTGCTTTTGATCACACGAAGCCAGATTACATTAAATGACGACTTCTCAACACTTGTACTTTTCTCCAGAGTGGTTCCTTGTTTCTTCGTGTGTTTCAGCGCCACGTACCGCCCGCTGCCGCGCTGCCCGCCGCCTGGCATCACAACGCTGATATGAACGTTTCTCTGGTGTAACATGGGTGATGTTGGCATAGCAACCGAAGCTAAACTGACTATATCTTAACTACTTGTTGCTATCCTATTGTGGCATCAGCCGTTTTCTACAGTACACCCTGTGGAGTGAAACTCATCATCTTCACTTCCTGTCTCACATGAACAACAATTCCTCTTCTTCATCATCTTCACTTCCTGCCTCACATGAACAACAATTCCTCTTCTTCATCATCTTCACTTCCTGCCTCACATGAACAACAATTCCTCTTCTTCATCATCTTCACTTCCTGTCTCACATGAACAACAATTCCTCTTCTTCATCATCTTCACTTCCTGCCTCACATGAACAACAATTCCTCTTCTTCATCATCTTCACTTCCTGCCTCACATGAACAACAATTCCTCTTCTTCATCATCTTCACTTCCTGTCTCACATGAACAACAATTCCTCTTCTTCATCATCTTCACTTCCTGCCTCACATGAACAACAATTCCTCTTCTTCATCATCTTCACTTCCTGTCTCACATGAACAACAATTCCTCTTCTTCATCATCTTCACTTCCTGTCTCACATGAACAACAATTCCTCTTCTTCATCATCTTCACTTCCTGTCTCACATGAACAACAATTCCTCTTCTTCATCATCTTCACTTCCTGTCTCACATGAACAACAATTCCTCTTCTTCATCATCTTCACTTCCTGCAGCTGAAGACAGAAACACATATTGTTATCTACGTGAAGAAGAGGCAGGTCCTGAATATTCAATAAAACACGAAGCATCTGTTCTCCGAGCTCTCAGTGGTTTCTCACTGATTGTGTGTGAATCTACACGACCGACAAGCGACATTATCACATTGGATATCGAGATTTTGGATATCACCATCTTGGGTTTTATCCGTCGCCATCTTTGTTTTGGGGTAGGTTTATTTTCATCATCCTTCTTTTTGTAAACCTTACTTTGTGTTTATCAGCATTTCAGCCGTCACCGTGTGTATTCTTCACATCTTGTTGTATTGTATGTATTTGTATGTATTTGTATGTATTTGTATGTATTTGTATGTATGTATTTGTATGTATTTGTATGTATTTGTATGTATGTATTTGTATGTATTTGTATGTATTTGTATGTATGTATTTGTATGTATTTGTATGTATTTGTATGTATTTGTATGTATGTATTTGTATGTATTTGTATGTATGTATTTGTATGTATTTGTATGTATTTGTGGCCGTTGCTTGATTGTTGTTGTTTTTTATGGCTGGTGTTTTTGGTCGTCTTTTGTAAATCGCCATCAATTGAAAACGTTGCGGCGTTCTCTTCTTCCTTTGCGGTCGTCTCTGTCTTTGTTTTCTTTTGGTTGCATTCTTCGTTGTTCCTTACGCCGTGGTCATCGTGGTGTTTGTGTTTCCTCACGACCGAACCAAGACATTGTACAGTTTGTGAATATTATAATTTAAGCCGTCGCCTTGCAGACTTTTGGTCTTTCTTTCTCACGGTCGCCATCGTGTCTTGGTGGTAGATTCTATCTTGAGTTTTGATTTCGGCCACTGCTGGACTGGGTTTTGATTTCGGCCACTGCTGGACTGGGTTTTGATTTCGGCCACTGCTGGACTGGGTTTGATTTCGGCCACTGCTGGACTGGGTTTTGATTTCGGCCACTGCTGGACTGGGTTTGATTTCGGCCACTGCTGGACTGGGTTTTGATTTCGGCCACTGCTGGACTGGGTTTTGATTTCGGCCACTGCTGGACTGGGTTTTGATTTCGGCCACTGCTGGACTGGGTTTTGTCTGTCTCTTCCTCTTGGTGTTGGTCACCTTCAAGTTTCGTTTTTCATCTTATTATTCAGATGAAATACGTTAAATCTAGAACAAAGAGTGAGTACGAGACGGTGACACGGAACATGATGTTCCTCTCTGATTGGATGAATGATTTTTACAAACTTGCTGCGTTTGCTCCATTGTTTCAAAATGCATTGATACAAAAAGAGCCCAAACCCTCCCTTGATGTGATTCTGCAAACACTGAACTCAAAGACAAATGTCCTGTTGCTTCAAACGGTGGGTACGACTGGGAAAAGAGAACCAAACGTGTTTTAAGACAAATGTGGCCTCTGGAGAGGCTCTCTCTCTCCCTCAGATTGACTTCCTCCTCCTCCTCGCTCGCCCACGCTAACGTTTCAGCCGGACTCAGCGAGGGTTTCTCCACCTGCAGGAAAAACAGCTTATGCAACAGGAAAGCGGTTGAGACGCTGGGTTCAGTGAAGAGAAAGAGAGGATCTGACTCTGCAGGACGCTGCAGAAAGTGAGATGTATGAAGTGGAGCCTCTGAGAGGAGCTCCTCTCTCGTGGACTCAGTGTCCAAACAAGAGAACGCCTGCAGCCGTCGGACCAGGATCGGTTTGGAGAATAAGAACAAGGAAGACAGCCATCCTCCGTGTGATTTATTGGAAGTATATTTCAGTGAAAGGTGACTTTTAAAAAGTAACTAGTAATAGTTATAGTTACTGCTCTCAAAAAAGTAACTAGTTACTTTAGTAGTTACTAAGTTATAAAAGTAACTAGTAACAAGTTACTTTACTTTAAAAATAATTACAATACAAATTCAAGTTGTTGTGTTGTTGTGTGGCACCGTAAGAGAAAAGACAACTCCCCACATTAGTTAGACCTTCAGGAGGTCGCTTTCTGTTCGATGTGGACGATGCTTTCCGTCTGCACACAGTTTACATTTGACCGTCATATTTGTTGCGTCCTTTATCCCCACAAATTAAAATAGTGGTTATATCTCCAAGTTGTAAATGCGCTGCTGCTCTCGCTGATACTGTGTGTGTGTGTGTGTGTGTGTGTGTGTGTGTGTGTGTGTGTGTGTGTGCGTGTGTGTGTGTGTGTGTGTGTGTGTGTGTGTGTGTGTGTGTGTGTGTGTGTGTGGTGTGTGTGTGTGTGTGTGTGTGTGTGTGTGTGTGTGTGTGTGTGTGTGTGTGTGTGTGTGTGTGTGTGTGTGCGGGTGTGCTGGTGGTGGGCGTTGCCGTGTATGTGTATGTGTTAGCAAGTGTTTGGGCCTTTCTCACTTCTCTTATTTTTCATTTCCTCGGTCTCGGTCTTTGTCGCCATCTTGAGTAGCGTCCCAATGGCCTTATTTCTGCCGGAGGAGCGAGGAGCCAGCAGACCATCCTTCGATGAAATCCTCACACTGGCCCCGCCCCCTTACTGTGTACCGCTCACTGATTGGACGAGGCAGCGCATGCACTGATCTGATGCTTCTTGACATGAGAGCACATGAACCTCACGGGACTCGCTCCTCAGTTCATACCGTGCTCTGTTTCAATTCAAGTTTCATTTAGTTTCAAACAT
>NW_027262658.1:5000-17500 GCF_902827115.2 Pseudochaenichthys georgianus | reverse complement strand
TGCTGATGTTCAGGTGTATATCAGTATGTAGTGTCTCTACTTTAAAGAGTCCTCTCCTGCTGATGTTCAGGTGTATATCAGTATGTAGTGTCTCTACTTTAAAGAGTCCTCTCCTGCTGATGTTCAGGTGTATATCAGTATGTAGTGTCTCTACTTTAAAGAGTCCTCTCCTGCTGATGTTCAGGTGTATATCAGTGTGTAGTGTCTCTACTTTAAAGAGTCCTCTCCTGCTGATGTTCAGGTGTATATCAGTATGTAGTGTCTCTACTTTAAAGAGTCCTCTCCTGCTGATGTTCAGGTGTATATCAGTATGTAGTGTCTCTACTTTAAAGAGTCCTCTCCTGCTGATGTCCAGGTGTATATCAGTATGTAGTATCTCTACTTTAAAGAGTCCTCTCCTGCTGATGTTCAGGTGTATATCAGTATGTAGTGTCTCTACTTTAAAGAGTCCTCTCCTGCTGATGTTCAGGTGTATATCAGTATGTAGTGTCTCTACTTTAAAGAGTCCTCTCCTGCTGATGTTCAGGTGTATATCAGTATGTAGTGTCTCTACTTTAAAGAGTCCTCTCCTGCTGATGTTCAGGTGTATATCAGTATGTAGTGTCTCTACTTTAAAGAGTCCTCTCCTGCTGATGTTCAGGTGTATATCAGTATGTAGTGTCTCTACTTTAAAGAGTCCTCTCCTGCTGATGTCCAGGTGTATATCAGTATGTAGTGTCTCTACTTTAAAGAGTCCTCTCCTGCTGATGTTCAGGTGTATATCAGTATGTAGTGTCTCTACTTTAAAGAGTCCTCTCCTGCTGATGTTCAGGTGTATATCAGTATGTAGTGTCTCTACTTTAAAGAGTCCTCTCCTGCTGATGTTCAGGTGTATATCAGTATGTAGTGTCTCTACTTTAAAGAGTCCTCTCCTGCTGATGTTCAGGTGTATATCAGTATGTAGTGTCTCTACTTTAAAGAGTCCTCTCCTGCTGATGTTCAGGTGTATATCAGTATGTAGTGTCTCTACTTTAAAGAGTCCTCTCCTGCTGATGTTCAGGTGTATATCAGTATGTAGTGTCTCTACTTTAAAGAGTCCTCTCCTGCTGATGTTCAGGTGTATATCAGTATGTAGTGTCTCTACTTTAAAGAGTCCTCTCCTGCTGATGTTCAGGTGTATATCAGTATGTAGTGTCTCTACTTTAAAGAGTCCTCTCCTGCTGATGTTCAGGTGTATATCAGTATGTAGTGTCTCTACTTTAAAGAGTCCTCTCCTGCTGATGTTCAGGTGTATATCAGTATGTAGTGTCTCTACTTTAAAGAGTCCTCTCCTGCTGATGTTCAGGTGTATATCAGTATGTAGTGTCTCTACTTTAAAGAGTCCTCTCCTGCTGATGTTCAGGTGTATATCAGTATGTAGTGTCTCTACTTTAAAGAGTCCTCTCCTGCTGATGTTCAGGTGTATATCAGTATGTAGTGTCTCTACTTTAAAGAGTCCTCTCCTGCTGATGTTCAGGTGTATATCAGTATGTAGTGTCTCTACTTTAAAGAGTCCTCTCCTGCTGATGTTCAGGTGTATATCAGTATGTAGTGTCTCTACTTTAAAGAGTCCTCTCCTGCTGATGTTCAGGTGTATATCAGTATGTAGTGTCTCTACTTTAAAGAGTCCTCTCCTGCTGATGTTCAGGTGTATATCAGTATGTAGTGTCTCTACTTTAAAGAGTCCTCTCCTGCTGATGTTCAGGTGTATATCAGTATGTAGTGTCTCTACTTTAAAGAGTCCTCTCCTGCTGATGTTCAGGTGTATATCAGTATGTAGTGTCTCTACTTTAAAGAGTCCTCTCCTGCTGATGTTCAGGTGTATATCAGTATGTAGTGTCTCTACTTTAAAGAGTCCTCTCCTGCTGATGTTCAGGTGTATATCAGTATGTAGTGTCTCTACTTTAAAGAGTCCTCTCCTGCTGATGTTCAGGTGTATATCAGTATGTAGTGTCTCTACTTTAAAGAGTCCTCTCCTGCTGATGTTCAGGTGTATATCAGTATGTAGTGTCTCTACTTTAAAGAGTCCTCTCCTGCTGATGTTCAGGTGTATATCAGTATGTAGTGTCTCTACTTTAAAGAGTCCTCTCCTGCTGATGTTCAGGTGTGTATCAGTATGTAGTGTCTCTACTTTAAAGAGTCCTCTCCTGCTGATGTTCAGGTGTATATCAGTATGTAGTGTCTCTACTTTAAAGAGTCCTCTGCTGCTGATGTTCAGGTGTATATCAGTATGTAGTGTCTCTACTTTAAAGAGTCCTCTCCTGCTGATGTTCAGGTGTATATCAGTATGTAGTGTCTCTACTTTAAAGAGTCCTCTCCTGCTGATGTTCAGGTGTATATCAGTATGTAGTGTCTCTACTTTAAAGAGTCCTCTCCTGCTGATGTTCAGGTGTATATCAGTATGTAGTGTCTCTACTTTAAAGAGTCCTCTCCTGCTGATGTTCAGGTGTATATCAGTATGTAGTGTCTCTATTTTAAAGAGTCCTCTCCTGCTGATGTTCAGGTGTGTATCAGTATGTAGTGTCTCTACTTTAAAGAGTCCTCTTCTGCTGATGTTCAGGTGTATATCAGTATGTAGTGTCTCTACTTTAAAGAGTCCTCTCCTGCTGATGTTCTGGTGTATATCAGTATGTAGTGTCTCTACTTTAAAGAGTCCTCGTTGCAGTGACATGTGGAAGCGGCTTTGCTGAAGGCATCGTCTCATTAGCTGCAGCCACACAGAGGCTGAAACTAGGCTGAGTTTTCAGATGCTATTTTGTGCTGATAAATATGATTCACTTCCTTTCATACCCGTTCCTCGAGTCCCATCAATTATTCAAAAGCAACGAAGCAGCATCTGTGTGTCTGCAGCCTGAACTTAGTGTAGCCTGTCTGGCATAGATTACAGTTTACCTGAACTGACTTATCCAGAAGACCGAAATGTTTAGGGTCTGAGACCTAGGTCGGCGAAGACCCTATTGAAATTGGAAAAATCGGTCACGTAGCGACCGATAAACCTGCCAAAAACACCCAAAAACAGGGAAAACGACCGACAAAAGCACAGAAAATGTTCGTAAATAATGACGGCTGATGAGCCCGCGTGAGCCCAGTCACGTGGGCTTCGCATAATTGATATCGTAACAATCATCTTAGTCTTATAACTTTTGAAACGCACTTTTGACCCCCGCAACATATGTGAAAGCTCACCAAATTTTGCAGTCGCGTCAAAAGTGTGGCAACTTGAAGTACGTCATTGGTCCCGGAACTTTGCGTCAAAAATTGCGTAGGCCACGCCCACTTCCGTTTTTAACGTTAACTCCCCCTACTTTAACTTTCACGTAAACGAACGAAACTCGCTACGCATATCTAGGGTGCGGAGATGAACCAAAAAGCCTCTTGGAGGGGTATAAAATAACGTACAGGAAGTCGGCCATTTTGAATTTTGTGTCGGAAAAACGCGATTTATCGCGTTTTTCGGCCTCCGTACAAAATCTATCTCCTCCTAGGAACTTTATTCGTACGGCTCGAAATTTGTCGGGTAGCTTCGTGAGACATGGGCAATCTTAAGTTATCACAGGAATTTTTTTCTTTCGCACGGCGTCCAAAATTCGCGTTCGTACGATTTTAGGCGGTCCCTCGCCATGGAACACGATGATGTCATAACTCAAACTGACATTCTCAGAACGCCACCAAACCCTGAACAGCTCTAGGTCAAATCTGATCCTTCGCCATAAACAACGGTGTCGCTGTAAATCCAATGGACACGGTCCCATCGTCCCCCAATCTTCACTTTTATATCACTGGTCCATGCCTCAACAGCTCCAAGTGAAATCAGAAATCTCAACGTATCCCTCGCCAAAAAATCCGATGTTGTTGTAAGTCAATGGAAAATTGTCCAAACACCACCAGACTTTAGACTATCATCAATGGTCCGGCCGTCAACAGCTCTATGTCAATTATGGGATGTCCTCATATGCCGTTGCCATGGCAACGCGTCCCTCGCCATGAAACACGGTGTTGTCCTAATTCAATGGAAAATGATCCAAACAGCACCAGATTTCATATGATGGCTAATGGTCCGGCCCTCAACAGCTCACCATGAAATCTGAAATCTTACCATTTGTCGTTTCCATGGCAACGCTTCCCTCGCCATAAAACACGGTGTTGTCCTAATTCAATGGAAAAGGTTCCAAACGGCACCAGACTTCAGATGATGACTAATGGTCCGGCCCTCAGCAGCTCTACGTGAAATCTGAAATCTCACCATTTGTCGTTTCCATGGCAACGCTTCCCTCGCCATAAAACACGGTGTTGTCCTAATTCAATGGAAAAGGTTCCAAACAGCACCAGTCTTCAGACTATCATCAATGGTCCGGCCCTCAACAGCTATATGTCAATTATGGGATGTCCTCATATGCCGTTGCCATGGCAACGCGTCCCTCGCCATGAAACACGGTGTTGTCATAATTCAATGGAAAATGGTCCAAACAGCACAAGACTTCATATGATGGCTGATGGTCCGGCCCTCAACAGCTCTACGTGAAATCTGAAATCTCACCATTTGTCGTTTCCATGGCAACGCTTCTCTCGCCATAAAACACGGTGTTGTCCTAATTCAATGGAAAATGGTCCAAACAGCACCAGACTTCATATGATGGCTGATGGTCCGGCCCTCAACAGCTCTACGTGAAATCTGAAATCTCACCATTTGTCATTTCAATGGCAACGCTTCCCTCGCCATAAAACACGGTGTTGTCCTAATTCAATGGAAAATGGTCCAAACAGCACCAGACTTCATATGATGGCTGATGGTCCACGCCACAACAGCTCCAAGTGAAATCTGAAATCTCAACGAATGCCGTTTCCATGGAAACGCATCCCTCGCCAAAAAACACGATGTTGTTGTAAGTCAATGGAAAATCGTCCAAACACCACCAGACTTTAGACTATCATCAATGGTCCGGCCCTCAACGTGAAATCTGAAATTTCACCATTTGTCGTTTCCATGGCCATAAAACATGGTGTTGTCCTAATTCAATGGAAAAGGTTCCAAACAGCACCAGTCTTCAGACTATCATCAATGGTCCGGCCCTCAACAGCTCTATGTCAATTATGGGATGTCCTCATATGCCGTTGCCATGGAAACGCGTCCCTCGCCAAAAAACCCGGTATTGTCCTAATTTAATGGAAAAGGTTCCAAACGGCACCAGACTTCAGACTATCATTAATGGTCCGGCCCTCATCAGCTCTATGTCAATTATGGGATGTCATCATATTCCGTTTCCATGGCAACGCGCCCCTCGCCGTGAAACACGGTGTTGTCCTAATTCAATGGAAAATGGTCCAAACATCACCAGACTTCATATGATGGCTCCTAGTCCGGCCCTCAACAGCACTATGTCAATTATGAGATGTCTTCATATGCCGTTTCCATGGCAACGCCTCCCTTGCCATGAAACACGGTGTTGTCCTAATTCAATGGAAAATCATCCAAACACCACCAGACTTCAGACTATCATTAATGGTCCGGCCCTCAACACAACTAAGCATATTATGGGGTGTCATCATATGCCGTTGCCATGGCGACAGATCACCCGCCATCAAACACAATGTTTGTGTTATTGCTGTAACTCAAAAAAATTCCCACGTTTGCAAACGGCCGAGTCCTCGAGATACCTAGACACGTCGACGTGCGGACAACAGCCTGCGGAACGTCGAAGACCCGCTCAACGCTGCTTGCAGCTTTAATTTTCTTTAGAATTCAGATATTTTTTTCAAAAAGACGATTCTGACTATTTTTGTCAAAATAATGAATTTCTCCAAAAAAACATTCCGATTTTTTCAGAGAATCATTACTTTTTTCCAAATTCTGAGATTTTTTTTCAGGAATCCAAATAGGGACTATTTCTCTCAAAAATTCCGTATTCTGATTTTTTTGTCAAAATTATGAATTCTGACTTTTTATCCGGAATCCAACATTTGAGTTTGTGCCTACAAATTATGAATATTTTTCCCCCCATTCTAACATTCACACTATTTTCAGAGAATTCTGACTTTATTTCTCAAAATCTTAATTCTGACTTTTTTCTTTCAAAATTCGGAATTGTGACTTTTTAACCGGATTCCAACATTTTGAGTTTTTTTCTCCAAACTATAAAAATTCTGATTTCTGAGACTTATGACTTTTTTTCTAAATTCTGAATTGGGACTATTTTTGACAAAATTATAAATTCTGACATTATCCGGATTCAATTTTTTAAAATTTGTTTCTCAAAGTTCTTTCTAACATTCCGACTTTTGTCAGAAAATTCTGCCTTTGTTTTCAGAATTACGAATTCTCGCTTCTTTTACAGAAATCCAACATTTAGATTTTTTCTCAGAATCCTGACTTATTTCTGAACTTTATATTCTGGCTCTTCTCGTCAGAATACGGCCCCTTTAATATATAACTTGCTTCAAACTGTAGGAGCACATAAAGGAAAAATAATTAAAACCATTTCAAATGAACGACACGGACACGGGTTCAATAAAAGTTTGTGCAAATATATTTTCATTTCTTGTCGTACAAACAACAATGATACAAAAGTGAATCATAAAAATTAAAAAAAAACACCAGATTACATTTTAAAAATGTACAAAATATTCTGTGTAACTCTGGCAGATACAGTGCATGTTATACATCAGACTTCACGTGAAATTAAAACGTCAGAAAGTTATATTAAGAACACATAAAAACACAATCAGGTGGTATTCGTTTGGTGGCAGTATATAGGGTGGAGGAAATGTGAGTTATTATATACATAAAGCAGCTTCCTGTACATTCAGGAGGGGAAGCCGCAGCTGCAAACACACATTAAGAAAAGACAGGAAATGAAGAAATAAAAATGATTCTGTCGTTTTCTTATCATCAATAAATCTCATCTGCAGATCTAGACAAAGCTCCTGATACAAACTAACATGTCTGGTTTCTTTTTTTTGTTTTAAAGGTCACCTATCAAGCAAAATCCACTTCTTCATGTCTCTCCTACATCAGCATGTGTCCCCTCTGTGTAGAGAGACTCTACGCGAGGATGCTGGCTTGGTAGTCGCATACTTCCAAGTCACTTCCTTCAGAAACGAAGCAAGTATACTTCCAAGCCACGGCTACGGAAAACGAAGAAGAATGGAACAGGCTAACAAGTGTGCCACTCTCTCTAACGGTTTCAACATAAACTGTACCGAAAATAAATACCTCACGATGTCTATCTAATTATGAACTTGCTTTACTTTCACGGAACACATTTTTCGTGATAACAAATGTAACATATTTACCAACACATGTTCTTCGCCACTACATACATGTGTGCTGCGTCGATTCAGCCATTCTCCGCAAGGGTTTTTGAAATTGGTCCGTGCGCAAAGCATTGTGGGGATTTTAAGGACGCGAAGTCTGCCTTGAAATTTCCCCCCAAACCAAGGACGCGGCCTCGGTGGAATTCCAAGTATGCTGGAGATTGGAACAGTCCTTCGGCGGCACTCGATGACGTAGCATCCTTGAAATATTGGCTTGGAAGCCAGTTTCCTCGAGATTGAGAAACGGCCAGAGAATCAGCACTTTGGAAACAGGGCTGAAACAGAGGGGATTATGGGTAATGCTGCAATGATCTGTTTGGTGTTTCAGCCAATCAGAGACCGGCTCTGGATATATCTGAGAGCTGTGAGATATTGATTAAGAAGAGGATGATGGGGACCTTGAATGCATATTTTATAATGCTTGCACACATTAGGTAGCATTGTTTGTATGGCTATTTAATATTTCAATACTGTCCACTATATATATGGTAAATAATCATTTAAAACGTTTTTTGCATTTAGATTTTTATTAAGACTTACACAAATAAAGAGAAAATAGGCTAAAGTTTTGATCACAAACATTTGAATATTGTACATTTTTCAGCAGGTTATTATCAAACGCTGTATTAATGTATACATTGTTAGGAATCTTTACTTGTAATCGTGATGTGTGCAGGAATGCCTTGTTGATATGATGCTGGACATTTTCAAACAATTATATTTATATTTCGAATTTGAATTGTAACTTAAATTGCAATAAGAAATATCAGGTTACATTGATTACATTGGATTTTAATGTTTATATATAGTGGGGTGTCTGGGAAATTTAAAGACACAATTTATAACGGTATCCAGGGTTTAGTCTGCACCCTCTACCAAACTGCAGATTTTCTGTAGAGGAAATAAAGAAACCGTAACTCTGGATGTATCCGACTCAGCAGCTTTAAGACATGAAGACACTTTTATTTTCCGCTTCGCTCGGATGCAGTATTTTCACTGGAAAGTGGGCGGGGCGATCATTTAGCCAGAAGTGACGTTGGCGCCCTCATACTATATTGTTCTAGAAAACACTCTTTTATTTTAACTCAACGTGATTTTGTATAAAGTCCCCTATGGGCTTCCTTATAAGAAAGCAATGGAGCTCTTTGGCACAGAGAAAGTAGATTTATAGAGAAACTTCAAGAGATAAGTCATGTGACCGTGCTGTAGTTCCTTAATAGCCCAACGTCAGCCGCCTTTAGCTTAGCGGTGGGGAAGTGAAGTCATGTGACCGTGCTGTAGTTCCTCTATAGCCCAACGTTAGCCGCCTTTAGCTTAGCGGTGGGGATGTGAAGTCATGTGACCGTGCTGTAGTTCCTTAATAGCCCAACGTTAGCCGCCTTTAGCTTAGCGGTGGGGAAGTGAAGTCATGTGACCGTGCTGTAGTTCCTCTATAGCCCAACGTTAGCCGCCTTTAGCTTAGCGGTGGTGACGTGAAGTCATGTGACCGTGCTGTAGTTCCTTTATAGCCCAACGTTAGCCGCCTTTAGCTTAGCGGTGGGGAAGTGAAGTCATGTGACCGTGCTGTAGTTCCTCTATAGCCCAACGTTAGCCGCCTTTAGCTTAGCGGTGGGGAAGTGAAGTCATGTGACCGTGCTGTAGTTCCTTTATAGCCCAACATTAGCCGCCTTTAGCTTAGCGGTGGTGACGTGAAGTCATGTGACCGTGCTGTAGTTCCTTTATAGCCCAACGTTAGCCTCCTTTAGCTTAGCGGTGGTGACGTGAAGTCATGTGACCGTGCTGTAGTTCCTTTATAGCCCAACGTTAGCCTCCTTTAGCTTAGCGGTGGTGACGTGAAGTCATGTGACCGTGCTGTAGTTCCTTTATAGCCTAACGTTGGCTTTATACTTCAAAAAATGTGGTAAGTATCAAAAACGTTGAGAATATTTTCTGCAATAATCCAGAATCTCAAGGAGAAATCCCAGGGAGATGCTGCCTTCAGGGACCAACACAGAAAATAGGACGTCATTCAGCTCTGTATAGTGCTGTTGTTTCTTTACGGTCCGCTGCTCTACGCGGCAACGCAGTGGTTGGGTCTGCGTGACATCACGTATCCTCTCCTGCAGACGCAGCGGAACGAACCGTCCGTGTTCACGCAGCGAGAGTTCACACACGGGTAGTCCACGCCGCCGTCCTCACACTCGTTTATATCTGCACACACACACACAGGCACACACACAGGCACACACACACACAAAATATAAAATTCAACAAAAATAGCTTAAGAATATTAGAAAGGTGAAATAACAGAGAAAATATCAATACAAATCCCAAAAATAATACATATTTTTGTACTTAATTTAAATATCCTCAAATAAATAAATAAAATAAATAAAATAAATAAAATAAATAAAATAAATAAATAAATAAATAAAATAAATAAAATAAATAAAATAAATAAATGAAATTGGATAAAATGAATAAATAAAATAAGTATCCGTGTCCTTACCTATACATGTCATTGAGGTCATGTCCAGTTCGTATCCTTGGTAACAGTCGCAGGTGTAACCCTCGGCGACGCGGATACACCTGCCGTTCTCGCAGCCGTGAAGTATCCCACAATCCTCTGCTTCATTCAGACCGGCGTACGGCTCATAACGCCCTGAGAGGAGGAGGAGGTAAATAATTAATATCTAATAGTTACATTAAATGTATCATCAGACTGACTACAGTTACAAATACACTATGTTATGTTTTCACCATGGAAACATTCATTAGCTAACGATGACATTATTGTTCTATTGATATAAAGGGAGGTCAGGTACTCTTTAAAGCAGCTGCTAGCTATGGGTACTTTTTACTGAAGGACACTTCAAAGCCTCTTTACTTTGACTTGAGTAAAGAAGTTTAGTCAGTACTTCTACTTTCACCAGAGTATCTTTAAACACGAGTATCTGTACTTCTACTCGAGTAAAGGATGTGTGTACTTTTACCAAGTTTATTATCGTTATTATCATGTTACAGAAGTGTGGAATAAAACGTTGTTCCTCACGCTCGTAGACCCTCCTTGGCGCTCCTCCTCCTCTGCTCCTCTCAAAGGGGGGAAAAGGGGGTCCAGGCCTCCACCCTTCCTCCTCCTCCTCCTCCTGCTCTTCCTCCAGGTAGGGGGGGGCCAGGCTGAGGGGGGGCCCGTTGCGGCGGGAGGGAGGGGGGGGGTGGGCCTCGAACGCCATCTCAGCCCGGGGGTCCACAGGGAGGAGGAGAGTGGGAGACCTGGCGGGGCCGAAGTCTCCCTCAGAGTAGTAACCGGTGCTGAGGGACAGGAAATATACAACAATTGAGAATTATTCATTTTTTATTATTATCATGCAAAATTCACTTCTTGATGTCTTCTCTACATCACCATATGTCCCCGGTGTGTCCCCGGTGTGTCCCCGGTGTGTCCCCGGTGTGTCCCCGGTAAGTCCCCGGTGTCTCCCGTGTGTCAGGAGACTCTCAAAGAGTCAGGAAATAAACCCCTCTCTTTTCCTCCATACCCACATCTCTAACAACGGGGAACAACGGAGCTGATCCAGATTTGATGCGTCATGACGACATTACTAAAATGTGGGCGGGCTTTAAACCCACGGGCCAATCAGAAACGTTGCTGTCAGAAACACAGAGCTGTCCTGGAGGTAATATGGTCTGTGTTTACATTAGCATCGCTAGCACTCACAGCTAACCTGGACTGTACTTTTACTATTTCACTATTTTACAACTGATTTTTTCCTGTTTATCTGGTTTATTGTGTTGCACTGTTGGAGGACCTAAGACATGACGACACTGTAGCTCTGTACGTATGACAAATAAAAGCCTAGAATTCTCCCGCATGAGCTTCTTTTTTTCTTTTCTTAAAGCTACAGACCCCGAATCGTCACTTTAGTAACAGCTGAAATAGAGGGGTTTGAGGCTAGAATGGGAGATCTGTGATCTGTTTGGTATTTTGAGCAAAACACTTCAGAGACATATTCTCTATTTATTTTAAAGGGGACCTATCATGCAAAACGCACTTTGTGATGTCTTCTCTCCATCACCATGTGTCCCCGGTGTGTCTCCGGTGTGTCTCCGGTGTGTCCCCGGTGTGTCCCCGGTGTGTCGGGGAACTCACGCAGCGTCAGAAAACAAAACCCTCTCTCTTTTCCTCCGTACCCAAATCTCTAAAAACGGGGAACAACGGAGCTGATCCAGATTTGCGTCCGATATGACGTAACATCTGAAACGTGGACCCACGGGCCAATCAGAACGCTGCTATCAGAAACAATGCCCGACTGCTTTGGACGTAATATGGTCGGTGTTTACATTAGCATGCTAACACTCAGAGCTAACCTGTGCTGGAGAGCATGTGTGTGAAGAAGCAGGAAGTAGAAACCTCGTGGTGTAACCGGCAAGAGAGAAAGCCTTTGAGCTCCAGACTGTTTCAGATCCTTGATAATCCATGATATGGCGTTTCATCACGGCAGCATTTAGTTTAGACGGTAGCTGCCGGGTCCCGCATGAGCTCAGACCCTCCTTTTTATTTGTTATCAATTATTTTTTTTTAAAGCTTTATTCATAAAATGTAGCACTTTAGAAACAGGAAGTGAAATAGAGGGATATGAGGCATGGCTAGAATGATCTGTTGTATATATCTGAGACCTGTGCCATTGCCTAAAAATAGCATGATAGGTGCCCTTTATAATATATGCCTAATAATAGTATAATAAGAGACCTTTAAATTAATTTCACCTGTAATCGGGCTGCCGGTGGTGGCCCCCCCCCTCCGGCAGGCTGAAGGAGTTCCGTCCTCTGCTGCCCCCTGCTGGGGAGAAATCCTCGTACTCAGGGGGGTCAGGACTGTAGGGGGGGAAGTAAGGAGCTGTGGGGGGGGGGGGAGGTGACAAGGAGATGGAAGGAAAAAGGAAACAAGGAGATTAGAAAACAAATTTAAAAAGAAAAAGATGAAAAAAAAAAAATACTAAGATTATTATTAATGTTTCAGTACCTCCTCCTCCACCTCCTCTTCCTGTCTCTGTTTCGGAGTCTGGGAAACTCTCCGGGAACGTCGGGAAGAACGAACTGCACAAAGCGGCGTAGTCCTCTGCACACACACAGAAATTATTATTATTATATATAATGAATCCACATATTAGACTTGATCCCTCCAGGGCCAACAC
>NW_027262657.1:0-25501 GCF_902827115.2 Pseudochaenichthys georgianus | reverse complement strand
ACCTGTCTCTCTGACACGCACCTGTCTCTCTGGCACTCACCTGTCTCTGGCACTCACCTGTCTCTCTGGCACTCACCTGTCTCTCTGACACTCACCTGTCTCTCTGGCACTCACCTGTCTCTCTGACACTCACCTGTCTCTCTGACACTCACCTGTCTCTCTGACACTCACCTGTCTCTCTGGCACTCACCTGTCTCTCTGGCACTCACCTGTCTCTCTGGCACTCACCTGTCTCTCTGGCACTCACCTGTCTGTCTGACACTCACCTGTCTCTCTGGCACTCACCTGTCTGTCTGTCTGACACTCACCTGTCTGTCTGTCTGACACTCACCTGTCTGTCTGTCTGACACTCACCTGTCTCTCTGGCACTCACCTGTCTCTCTGGCACTCACCTGTCTCTCTGGCACTCACCTGTCTGTCTCTCTAGCACTCACCTGTCTCTCTAGCACTCACCTGTCTCTCTGGCACTCACCTGTCCGTCTAGCACTCACCTGTCTCTCTGGCCCTCACCTGTCTCTCTGGCACTCACCTGTCTGTCTCTCTGACACTCACCTGTCTCTCTGGCCCTCACCTGTCTCTCTAGCACTCACCTGTCTCTCTGGCACTCACCTGTCTCTCTGGCCCTCACCTGTCTCTCTGGCACTCACCTGTCTCTCTGACACGCACCTGTCTCTCTGGCACTCACCTGTCTCTGGCACTCACCTGTCTCTCTGGCACTCACCTGTCTCTCTGACACTCACCTGTCTCTCTGGCACTCACCTGTCTCTCTGACACTCACCTGTCTCTCTGACACTCACCTGTCTCTCTGACACTCACCTGTCTCTCTGGCACTCACCTGTCTCTCTGGCACTCACCTGTCTCTCTGGCACTCACCTGTCTCTCTGGCACTCGTCTGTCTGTCTGACACTCACCTGTCTCTCTGGCACTCACCTGTCTGTCTGTCTGACACTCACCTGTCTGTCTGTCTGACACTCACCTGTCTGTCTGTCTGACACTCACCTGTCTCTCTGGCCCTCACCTGTCTCTCTAGCACTCACCTGTCTCTCTAGCACTCACCTGTATCTCTGGCACTCACCTGTCTCTCTGGCACTCACCTGTCTCTCTGGCCCTCACCTGTCTCTCTGGCACTCACCTGTCTGTCTCTCTGACACTCACCTGTCTCTCTGGCACTCACCTGTCTCTCTGGCACTCACCTGTCTCTCTGGCACTCACCTGTCTGTCTCTCTGACACTCACTTGTCTGTCTCTCTGACACTCACCTGTCTGTCTCTCTGGCAGTCACCTGTCTCTCTGGCACTCACCTGTCTCTCTGGCACTCACCTGTCTCTCTGGCACTCACCTGTCTCTCTGGCACTCACCTGTCTCTCTGACACGCACCTGTCTCTCTGACACGCACCTGTCTCTCTGGCACTCACCTGTCTCTGGCACTCACCTGTCTCTCTGGCACTCACCTGTCTCTCTGACACTCACCTGTCTCTCTGGCACTCACCTGTCTCTCTGACACTCATCTGTCTCTCTGACACTCACCTGTCTCTCTGACACTCACCTGTCTCTCTGGCACTCACCTGTCTCTCTGGCACTCACCTGTCTCTCTGGCACTCACCTGTCTGTCTGTCTGACACTCACCTGTCTGTCTGTCTGACACTCACCTGTCTGTCTGTCTGGCACTCACCTGTCTCTCTGGCACTCACCTGTCTCTCTGGCACTCACCTGTCTGTCTCTCTAGCACTCACCTGTCTCTCTGGCACTCACCTGTCTGTCTAGCACTCACCTGTCTCTCTGGCCCTCACCTGTCTCTCTGGCACTCACCTGTCTGTCTCTCTGACACTCACCTGTCTCTCTGGCCCTCACCTGTCTCTCTAGCACTCACCTGTCTGTCTCTCTAGCACTCACCTGTCTGTCTCTCTGACCCTCACCTGTCTCTCTGGCCCTCACCTGTCTCTCTAGCACTCACCTGTCTCTCTGGCACTCACCTGTCTGTCTCTCTAACACTCACCTGTCTCTCTGGCCCTCACCTGTCTCTCTAGCACTCACCTGTCTCTGTGGCACTCACCTGTCTCTCTGGCCCTCACCTGTCTCTCTAGCACTCACCTGTCTCTCTGGCACTCACCTGTCTATCTGGCCCTCACCTGTCTCTCTGGCACTCACCTGTCTGTCTCTCTGGCACTCACCTGTCTCTCTGGCACTCACCTGTCTCTCTGGCACTCACCTGTCTCTCTGGCACTCACCTGTCTCTCTGACACTCACCTGTCTCTCTGGCACTCACCTGTCTCTGGCACTCACCTGTCTCTCTGGCACTCACCTGTCTCTCTGACACTCACCTGTCTCTCTGGCACTCACCTGTCTCTCTGACACTCACCTTTCTCTCTGACACTCACCTGTCTCTCTGACACTCACCTGTCTCTCTGGCACTCACCTGTCTCTCTGGCACTCACCTGTCTCTCTGGCACTCACCTGTCTCTCTGGCACTCGTCTGTCTGTCTGACACTCACCTGTCTCTCTGGCACTCACCTGTCTGTCTGTCTGACACTCACCTGTCTGTCTGTCTGACACTCACCTGTCTGTCTGTCTGTCTGACACTCACCTGTCTCTCTGGCACTCACCTGTCTCTCTGGCACTCACCTGTCTCTCTGGCACTCACCTGTCTGTCTCTCTAGCACTCACCTGTCTCTCTAGCACTCACCTGTCTCTCTGGCACTCACCTGTCCGTCTAGCACTCACCTGTCTCTCTGGCCCTCACCTGTCTCTCTGGCACTCACCTGTCTGTCTCTCTGACACTCACCTGTCTCTCTGGCCCTCACCTGTCTCTCTAGCACTCACCTGTCTCTCTGGCACTCACCTGTCTCTCTGGCCCTCACCTGTCTCTCTGGCACTCACCTGTCTCTCTGACACGCACCTGTCTCTCTGGCACTCACCTGTCTCTGGCACTCACCTGTCTCTCTGACACTCACCTGTCTCTCTGACACTCACCTGTCTCTCTGGCACTCACCTGTCTCTCTGGCACTCACCTGTCTCTCTGGCACTCACCTGTCTCTCTGGCACTCGTCTGTCTGTCTGACACTCACCTGTCTCTCTGGCACTCACCTGTCTGTCTGTCTGACACTCACCTGTCTGTCTGTCTGACACTCACCTGTCTGTCTGTCTGTCTGACACTCACCTGTCTCTCTGGCACTCACCTGTCTCTCTGGCACTCACCTGTCTCTCTGGCACTCACCTGTCTGTCTCTCTAGCACTCACCTGTCTCTCTAGCACTCACCTGTCTCTCTGGCACTCACCTGTCCGTCTAGCACTCACCTGTCTCTCTGGCCCTCACCTGTCTCTCTGGCACTCACCTGTCTGTCTCTCTGACACTCACCTGTCTCTCTGGCCCTCACCTGTCTCTCTAGCACTCACCTGTCTCTCTGGCACTCACCTGTCTCTCTGGCCCTCACCTGTCTCTCTGGCACTCACCTGTCTGTCTCTCTGGCACTCACCTGTCTGTCTCTCTGGCACTCACCTGTCTGTCTCTCTGGCACTCACCTGTCTGTCTGGCACTCACCTGTCTCTCTGGCACTCACCTGTCTCTCTGGCACTCACCTGTCTGTCTGTCTGGCACTCACCTGTCTGTCTGTCTGACACTCACCTGTCTGTCTGTCTGGCACTCACCTGTCTCTCTGGCACTCACCTGTCTCTCTGGCACTCACCTGTCTGTCTCTCTAGCACTCACCTGTCTCTCTGGCACTCACCTGTCTGTCTAGCACTCACCTGTCTCTCTGGCCCTCACCTGTCTCTCTGGCACTCACCTGTCTGTCTCTCTGACACTCACCTGTCTCTCTGGCCCTCACCTGTCTCTCTAGCACTCACCTGTCTGTCTCTCTAGCACTCACCTGTCTGTCTCTCTGACACTCACCTGTCTCTCTGGCCCTCACCTGTCTCTCTAGCACTCACCTGTCTCTCTGGCACTCACCTGTCTGTCTCTCTAACACTCACCTGTCTCTCTGGCCCTCACCTGTCTCTCTAGCACTCACCTGTCTCTCTGGCACTCACCTGTCTCTCTGGCCCTCACCTGTCTCTCTAGCACTCACCTGTCTCTCTGGCACTCACCTGTCTCTCTGGCCCTCACCTGTCTCTCTGGCACTCACCTGTCTGTCTCTCTGGCACTCACCTGTCTCTCTGGCACTCACCTGTCTCTCTGGCACTCACCTGTCTCTCTGGCACTCACCTGTCTCTCTGACACGCACCTGTCTCTCTGGCACTCACCTGTCTCTGGCACTCACCTGTCTCTCTGGCACTCACCTGTCTCTCTGACACTCACCTGTCTCTCTGGCACTCACCTGTCTCTCTGACACTCACCTGTCTCTCTGGCACTCACCTGTCTGTCTCTCTAGCACTCACCTGTCTCTCTAGCACTCACCTGTCTCTCTGGCACTCACCTGTCCGTCTAGCACTCACCTGTCTCTCTGGCCCTCACCTGTCTCTCTGGCACTCACCTGTCTGTCTCTCTGACACTCACCTGTCTCTCTGGCCCTCACCTGTCTCTCTAGCACTCACCTGTCTCTCTGGCACTCACCTGTCTCTCTGGCCCTCACCTGTCTCTCTGGCACTCACCTGTCTGTCTCTCTGGCACTCACCTGTCTGTCTCTCTGGCACTCACCTGTCTGTCTCTCTGGCACTCACCTGTCTGTCTGGCACTCACCTGTCTCTCTGGCACTCACCTGTCTCTCTGGCACTCACCTGTCTGTCTGTCTGGCACTCACCTGTCTGTCTGTCTGACACTCACCTGTCTGTCTGTCTGACACTCACCTGTCTGTCTGTCTGGCACTCACCTGTCTCTCTGGCACTCACCTGTCTGTCTCTCTAGCACTCACCTGTCTCTCTGGCACTCACCTGTCTGTCTAGCACTCACCTGTCTCTCTGGCCCTCACCTGTCTCTCTGGCACTCACCTGTCTGTCTCTCTGACACTCACCTGTCTCTCTGGCCCTCACCTGTCTCTCTAGCACTCACCTGTCTGTCTCTCTAGCACTCACCTGTCTGTCTCTCTGACACTCACCTGTCTCTCTGGCCCTCACCTGTCTCTCTAGCACTCACCTGTCTCTCTGGCACTCACCTGTCTGTCTCTCTAACACTCACCTGTCTCTCTGGCCCTCACCTGTCTCTCTAGCACTCACCTGTCTCTCTGGCACTCACCTGTCTCTCTGGCCCTCACCTGTCTCTCTAGCACTCACCTGTCTCTCTGGCACTCACCTGTCTCTCTGGCCCTCACCTGTCTCTCTGGCACTCACCTGTCTGTCTCTCTGGCACTCACCTGTCTCTCTGGCACTCACCTGTCTCTCTGGCACTCACCTGTCTCTCTGGCACTCACCTGTCTCTCTGGCACTCACCTGTCTCTCTGACACGCACCTGTCTCTCTGGCACTCACCTGTCTCTGGCACTCACCTGTCTCTCTGGCACTCACCTGTCTCTCTGACACTCACCTGTCTCTCTGGCACTCACCTGTCTCTCTGACACTCACCTGTCTCTCTGACACTCACCTGTCTCTCTGGCACTCACCTGTCTCTCTGGCACTCACCTGTCTCTCTGGCACTCACCTGTCTCTCTGGCACTCGTCTGTCTGTCTGACACTCACCTGTCTCTCTGGCACTCACCTGTCTGTCTGTCTGACACTCACCTGTCTGTCTGTCTGACACTCACCTGTCTGTCTGTCTGACACTCACCTGTCTCTCTGGCACTCACCTGTCTCTCTGGCACTCACCTGTCTCTCTGGCACTCACCTGTCTGTCTCTCTAGCACTCACCTGTCTCTCTAGCACTCACCTGTCTCTCTGGCACTCACCTGTCCGTCTAGCACTCACCTGTCTCTCTGGCCCTCACCTGTCTCTCTGGCACTCACCTGTCTGTCTCTCTGACACTCACCTGTCTCTCTGGCCCTCACCTGTCTCTCTAGCACTCACCTGTCTCTCTGGCACTCACCTGTCTCTCTGGCCCTCACCTGTCTCTCTGGCACTCACCTGTCTGTCTCTCTGGCACTCACCTGTCTGTCTCTCTGGCACTCACCTGTCTGTCTCTCTGACACTCACCTGTCTCTCTGGCCCTCACCTGTCTCTCTAGCACTCACCTGTCTCTGTGGCACTCACCTGTCTCTCTGGCCCTCACCTGTCTCTCTAGCACTCACCTGTCTCTCTGGCACTCACCTGTCTCTCTAGCCCTCACCTGTCTCTCTAGCACTCACCTGTCTCTCTGACACTCACCTGTCTCTCTGACACTCACCTGTCTCTCTGGCCCTCACCTGTCTCTCTGGCACTCACCTGTCTGTCTCTCTGGCACTCACCTGTCTCTCTGGCACTCACCTGTCTCTCTGGCACGCACCTGTCTCTCTGGCACGCACCTGTCTCTCTGGCACTCACCTGTCTCTCTGGCACTCACCTGTCTCTCTGGCACTCACCTGTCTGTCTCTCTAGCACTCACCTGTCTCTCTGGCACTCACCTGTCTGTCTAGCACTCACCTGTCTCTCTGGCACTCACCTGTCTCTCTGGCCCTCACCTGTCTCTCTGGCACTCACCTGTCTGTCTCTCTGACACTCACCTGTCTCTCTGGCACTCACCTGTCTCTCTGACACTCACCTGTATCTCTCTCACTGTCTCTTTGACACTCACCTGTATCTCTGACACTCACCTGTCTCTCTGACACTCACCTGTCTCTCTGGCACTCACCTGTCTCTCTGGCACTCACCTGTCTCTCTGACACTCACCTGTCTCTCTGACACTCACCTGTCTCTCTGGCACTCACCTGTCTCTCTGGCACTCACCTGTCTCTCTGGCACTCACCTGTCTCTCTGACACTCACCTGTCTCTCTAGCACTCACCTGTATCTCTCTCACTGTCTCTTTGACACTCACCTGTCTCTCTCGTTGCCCAGGTAACCAGGAGAGGGGCTGGAACGACCCCCCCCAGTTCTCCTACGGTCTCCAGAAGGCCCGCGGGCCTCAGAGGAGCCTCCTGACCCGGAGAGCAGGTAAACAACACCTGAACTAACGTAAACAAACCTTCTTTCAAACTGTACCTGCTTCAGTGTTGCTGCTCACCCTCTGTCTGAAACCAGAGCTGCTCTGATTGGTTAGCTGGCCGGCTCTGTTGGGATTTAGAGTTTAGAGGTGTCCCGCCCTTTAGCCTATCACGTACAATGTGTTGCAGCATGAAAGTTCTGTAATGATGTCACTATGTTGAGGAAGTAATCAAAGAAGTCTGACGGAGGCGTTTCAGGCGGGAACTCTCTCTGCTTAGCCTAGCTTCCCTTAGCCTAGCTTCCCTTAGCCTAGCTTAGCCTAGCTTCCCTTAGCTTCCCTTAGCCTAGCTTCCCTTAGCCTAGCTTAGCCTAGCTTAGCCTAGCTTCCCTTAGCCTAGCTTAGCCTAGCTTAGCCTAGCTTAAATGCAGCAGTGTAAGAATGTTTACAGAACAGTATCAACTCTAACTCTTCGACCCTGATTGGTCTTCAGGTGCCCCGCCCCCTCCCTCCACCAACCCTCTGGCTCCACCTCCAGGCGCTGTGGCCCCGCCCCCCCCCAACTCTCTGGCTCCGCCTCCAAGTGCTGTGGCCCCGCCCCCTCTGCACCCAGGTAAGCAGCAGGAGGAGAAGCATGTTTCGTCATATCAAAAAGCGTGATTGACAGCAGACTCCTCCCCTCTCATTCACAGCACGCCCTCCTGCCAGCTGTGTGGCCACGCCCCCTCCGGGACCAATGAGAGGCCAGAGAGAGGGGGACAGCAGCCAATCAGAGAGTGAGCCTGATGCAGAGCGAGTGGTGTCCGTCCTGAACCGAGCGCTGAGCGCCTGCCGACACAACGCCAGCGTGAGGACCAGCTCTGTCATTAAATATATATATTACACGTATATATACCATAGACTGATACATATAATATATAGACCTCTGTGTGACCTCTGACCTCTGTGTGACCTCTCCAGGATCAGGTGTGCAGTGACGTGGCGAAGAGGCTCCGCCTCCTGGAGGTCAGCTGGAGGGGGGGGCGGCTCAGCCTCCCAGTGAGGAGGCGCATGGAGAGCCTGACTCTGGGTACCTGTCTCACTCTCGACTGTCTGTCTCTCACCTGTCTGTCTCTCACCTGTCTCTCACCTGTCTCACGCTCACCTGTCTCTCTCTCACCTGTCTGTCTCAAACTTTTCTCTCACTTGTCCCTCTCACCTGTCTCTTACTTGTCTCACTCTCACCTGTCTCTTTCCTGTCTCTCACCTGTCTCTCTCCTGTCTCACTCACCTGTCTCACTCTCACCCGTCTCTCTCCTGTCTCACTCTCACCTGTCTCACTCTCACCTGTCTCACTCTCACCTGTCTCACTCTCACCTGTCTATATCCTGTCTCTTACTTGTCTCACTCTCACCTGTCTCTCACCTGTCTCACTCTCACCTGTTTCTCACCTGTCCCTCTCACCTGTTTCTCACCTGTCCCTCTCACCTGTCTCTTACTTGTCTCACTCTCACCTGTCTCTTACTTGTCTCTCTCTCACCTGTCTCACTCTCAACTGTCTCTTACCTGTCTCTCACCTGTCCTTCTCACCTGTCTCTTACTTGTCTGTCTCTCACCTGTCTCTCAACTGTCTCACTCTCAACTGTCTCTCACCTGTCCCTCTCACCTGTCTCTCACCTGTCTCCCTCTCACCTGTCCCTCTCACCTGTCTCTCACCTGTCTCACTCTCACCTGTCTCTCTCTCAGATCTGCAGATGGGTCAGTGGGATTCTGCTGATGAGCGTCACCTGTCTCTGATGGTGGATCATGTGACTGAGGTCAGCCAATGGATCGTCGGCGTCAAGCGCCTCATCGCTGAGACCCGGAAACTGAGTCCAGAACTCCTGGAGAACCTCAAAGAACCCCTGAAGAACCTCAAAGAACCCCTGGAGAACCTCAAAGAACCCCTGGAGAACCCCAAAGAACCAGAACCAGTACAGAACCCTTCAGAACCAGAATCCTGATCCTGGACCTGATCCTCAGCAGTAACTGTGACAAACCTGGTTCTGGTCTCTCTAATAAACCTGGTTCTGGACTCTGATAAACCTGGTTCTGGTTTCTAATAAACCTGGTTCTGGTCTCTAATAAACCCGGTTCTGGTCTCTCTAATAAACCTGGTTCTGGTCTCTCTAATAAACCTGGTTCTGGTCTCTCTGATAAACCTGGTTCTGGTCTCTGTGATAAACCTGGTTCTGGTCTCTGTGATAAACCTGGTTCTGGTCTTTCTAATGAACCTGGTTCTGGTCTCTCTAATAAACCTGGTTCTGGTCTCTCTAATAAACCTGGTTCTGGTCTCTCTAATAAAGCTGGTTCTGGTCTCTCTAATAAACCTGGTTCTGGACTCTGTGATAAACCTGGTTCTGGTCTCTCTGATAAACCTGGTTCTGGACTCTCTAATAAACCTGGTTCTGGTCTCTCTAATAAACCTGGTTCTGGTCTCTCTAATAAACCTGGTTCTGGACTCTGTGATAAACCTGGTTCTGGTCTCTCTGATAAACCTGGTTCTGGTCTCTCTAATAAACCTGGTTCTGGTCTCTCTAATAAACCTGGTTCTGGTCTCTCTGATGAACCTGGTTCTGGTCTCTGATAAACCTGGTTCTGGTCTCTGATAAACCTGGTTCTGGTCTCTCTAATAAACCTGGTTCTGGTCTCTCTGATGAACCTGGTTCTGGTCTCTGATAAACCTGGTTCTGGTCTCTGATAAACCTGGTTCTGGTCTCTGATGAACCTGGTTCTGGTCTCTCTAATAAACCTGGTTCTGGTCTCTCTGATGAACCTGGTTCTGGTCTCTGATAAACCTGGTTCTGGTCTCTCTGATAAACCTGGTTCTGGTCTCTGTGATAAACCTGGTTCTGGTCTCTCTAATAAACCTGGTTCTGGTCTCTCTAATGAACCTGGTTCTGGTCTCTGTGATAAACCTGGTTCTGGTCTCTGATAAACCTGGTTCTGGTCTCTCTAATAAACCTGGTTCTGGTCTCTCTAATGAACCTGGTTCTGGACTCTAATAAACCTGGTTCTGGTCTCTGCGATAAACCAAGTTCTGGTCTCTCTAATTAACCTGGTTCTGGACTCTGTAATAAACCTGGTTCTGGTCTCTATGAAAAACCTGGTTCTGGTCTCTGTGATAAACCTGGTTCTGGTCTCTGCGATAAACCTGGTTCTGGTCTCTCTAATAAAGCTGGTTCTGGTCTCTCTAATAAACCTGGTTCTGGACTCTGTGATAAACCTGGTTCTGGTCTCTCTGATAAACCTGGTTCTGGACTCTCTAATAAACCTGGTTCTGGTCTCTCTAATAAACCTGGTTCTGGACACTGATAAACCTGGTTCTGGTCTCTCTGATAAACCTGGTTCTGGTCTCTCTAATAAACCTGGTTCTGGTCTCTCTAATAAACCTGGTTCTGGACTCTGTGATAAACCTGGTTCTGGTCTCTCTGATAAACCTGGTTCTGGTCTCTCTAATAAACCTGGTTCTGGTCTCTCTAATAAACCTGGTTCTGGTCTCTCTGATGAACCTGGTTCTGGTCTCTGATAAACCTGGTTCTGGTCTCTGATAAACCTGGTTCTGGTCTCTCTAATAAACCTGGTTCTGGTCTCTCTGATGAACCTGGTTCTGGTCTCTGATAAACCTGGTTCTGGTCTCTGATAAACCTGGTTCTGGTCTCTGTTGAACCTGGTCTGGTCTCTGATGAATCTGGTTCTGGTCTCTGTGATAAACCTGGTTCTGGTCTCTCTAATGAACCTGGTTCTGGTCTCTGGTAAACCTGGTTCTGGACTCTGATGAATCTGGTTCTGGTCTCTCTAATGAACCTGGTTCTGGTCTCTGGTAAACCTGGTTCTGGACTCTGATGAATCTGGTTCTGGTCTCTCTAATGAACCTGGTCTGGTCTCTGATGAATCTGGTTCTGGTCTCTGTGATAAACCTGGTTCTGGTCTCTGTGATAAACCTGGTTCTGGTCTCTGTGATAAACCTGGTTCTGGTCTCTCTAATAAACCTGGTTCTGAGTCTTCTGAACACGTCGTGCGGACACTTTGAGTCTTCTGAACACGTCGTGCGGACACTTTGAGTCTTCTGAACACGTCGTGCGGACACTTTGAGTCTTCTGAACACGTCGTGCGGACACTTTGAGTCTTCTGAACACGTCGTGCGGACACTTTGAGTCTTCTGAACACATCGTGCGGACACTTTGAGTCTTCTGAACACGTCGTGCGGACACTTTGCTTCCTCTGAACACGTCGTGCGGACACTTTGAGTCTTCTGAACACGTCGTGCGGACACTTTGAGTCTTCTGAACACGTCGTGCGGACACTTTGAGTCTTCTGAACACGTCGTGCGGACACTTTGAGTCTTCTGAACACATCGTGCGGACACTTTGAGTCTTCTGAACACGTCGTGCGGACACTTTGAGTCTTCTGAACACATCGTGCGGACACTTTGAGTCTTCTGAACACGTCGTGCGGACACTTTGCTTCCTCTGAACACGTCGTGCGGACACTTTGAGTCTTCTGAACACGTCGTGCGGACACTTTGAGTCTTCTGAACACGTCGTGCGGACACTTTGAGTCTTCTGAACACGTCGTGCGGACACTTTGCTTCCTCTGAACACGTCGTGCGGACACTTTGAGTCTTCTGAACACGTCGTGCGGACACTTTGAGTCTTCTGAACACGTCGTGCGGACACTTTGAGTCTTCTGAACACGTCGTGCGGACACTTTGAGTCTTCTGAACACGTGGTGCGGACACTTTGAGTCCTCTGAACACATCGTGCGGACACTTTGAGTCTTCTGAACACGTGGTGCGGACACTTTGAGTCTTCTGAACACGTCGTGCGGACACTTTGAGTCTTCTGAACACGTCGTGCGGACACTTTGAGTCTTCTGAACACATCGTGCGGACACTTTGAGTCTTCTGAACACGTCGTGCGGACACTTTGCTTCCTCTGAACACATCGTGCGGACACTTTGAGTCTTCTGAACACGTCGTGCGGACACTTTGAGTCTTCTGAACACATCGTGCGGACACTTTGAGTCTTCTGAACACGTCGTGCGGACACTTTGAGTCTTCTGAACACATCGTGCGGACACTTTGAGTCTTCTGAACACATCGTGCGGACACTTTGAGTCTTCTGAACACGTCGTGCGGACACTTTGAGTCTTCTGAACACGTCGTGCGGACACTTTGCTTCCTCTGAACACATCGTGCGGACACTTTGAGCCTTCTGAACACGTCGTGCGGACACTTTGAGTCTTCTGAACACGTCGTGCGGACACTTTGAGTCTTCTGAACACGTCGTGCGGACACTTTGAGTCTTCTGAACACATCGTGCGGACACTTTGAGTCTTCTGAACACGTCGTGCGGACACTTTGAGTCTTCTGAACACGTCGTGCGGTCACTTTGAGTCTTCTGAACACGTCGTGCGGACACTTTGAGTCTTCTGAACACGTCGTGCGGACACTTTGAGTCTTCTGAACACGTCGTGCGGACACTTTGAGTCTTCTGAACACGTCGTGCGGACACTTTGAGTCTTCTGAACACGTCGTGCGGACACTTTGAGTCTTCTGAACACGTCGTGCGGACACTTTGAGTCTTCTGAACACGTCGTGCGGACACTTTGAGTCTTCTGAACACGTCGTGCGGACACTTTGAGTCTTCTGAACACGTCGTGCGGACACTTTGAGTCTTCTGAACACGTCGTGCGGACACTTTGAGTCTTCTGAACACGTCGTGCGGACACTTTGAGTCTTCTGAACACGTCGTGCCCCCCGGACAGAGGGGGCTAAAGAACTGTTCTGAACCCCCCGGACAGAGGGGCTAAAGAACTGTTCTGAACCCCAAGGACAGAGGGGCTAAAGAACTGTTCTGAACCCCAAGGACAGAGGGGCTAAAGAACTGTTCTGAACCCCCAGGACAGAGGGGCTAAAGAACTATTCTGAACCCCCAGGACAGAGGGGCTAAAGAACTGTTCTGAACCCCCAGGACAGAGGGGCTAAAGAACTGTTCTGAACCCCCAGGACAGAGGGGCTAAAGAACTGTTCTGAACCCCCCGGACAGAGGGGCTACAGAACTGTTCTGAACCCCCGGGACAGAGGGGCTAAAGACCTGTTCTGAACCCCCCGGACAGAGGGGCTAAAGAACTGTTCTGAACCCCCGGGACAGAGGGGCTAAAGAACTGTTCTGAACCCCCGGGAAAGAGGGGCTACAGAACTGTCCTGAACCCCCAGGACAGAGGGGCTAAAGAACTGTTCTGAACCCCCAGGACAGAGGGGCTAAAGAAATGTTCTGAACCCCCAGGACAGAGGGGCTAAAGAACTGTTCTGAACCCCCAGGACAGAGGGGCTAAAGAACTGTTCTGAACCCCCAGGACAGAGGGGCTAAAGAACTGTTCTGAACCCCCAGGACAGAGGGGCTACAGAGCTGTCCTGAACCCCCAGGACAGAGGGGCTAAAGAACTGTCCTGAACCCCCAGGACAGAGGGGCCAAAGAACTGTTCTGAACCCCCAGGACAGAGGGGCCAAAGAACTGTCCTGAACCCCCGGGACAGAGGGGCTAAAGAACTGTTCTGAACCCCCGGGACAGAGGGGCTAAAGAACTGTTCTGAACCCCCAGGACAGAGGGGCTAAAGAACTATTCTGAACCCCCAGGACAGAGGGGCTAAAGAACTGTTCTGAACCCCCAGGACAGAGGGGCTAAAGAACTGTTCTGAACCCCCGGGACAGAGGGGCAACAGAACTGTCCTGAACCCCCGGGACAGAGGGGCTAAAGAACTGTTCTGAACCCCCGGGAAAGAGGGGCTACAGAACTGTCCTGAACCCCCAGGACAGAGGGGCTAAAGAACTGTTCTGAACCCCCAGGACAGAGGGGCTAAAGAACTGTTCTGAACACCCAGGACAGAGGGGCTAAAGAACTGTTCTGAACCCCCAGGACAGAGGGGCTAAAGAACTGTTCTGAACCCCCAGGACAGAGGGGCTAAAGAACTGTTCTGAACCCCCAGGACAGAGGGGCTACAGAACTGTTCTGAACCCCCAGGACAGAGGGGCTAAAGAACTGTTCTGAACCCCCAGGACAGAGGGGCTAAAGAACTGTTCTGAACCCCCGGGACAGAGGGGCTACAGAACTGTTCTGAACCCCCGGGACAGAGGGGCTAAAGAACTGTTCTGAACCCCCGGGAAAGAGGGGCTACAGAACTGTCCTGAACCCCCAGGACAGAGGGGCTAAAGAACTGTTCTGAACCCCCAGGACAGAGGGGCTAAAGAACTGTTCTGAACCCCCGGGACAGAGGGGCTACAGAACTGTCCTGAACCCCCGGGACAGAGGGGCTAAAGAACTGTTCTGAACCCCCGGGACAGAGGGGCTAAAGAACTGTTCTGAACCCCCGGGAAAGAGGGGCTACAGAACTGTCCTGAACCCCCAGGACAGAGGGGCTAAAGAACTGTTCTGAACCCCCAGGACAAAGGGGCCAAAGAACTGTTCTGAACCCCCAGGACAGAGGGGCTAAAGAACTGTTCTGAACCCCCGGGACAGAGGGGCTAAAGAACTGTTCTGAACCCCCGGGAAAGAGGGGCTACAGAACTGTCCTGAACCCCCAGGACAGAGGGGCTAAAGAACTGTTCTGAACCCCCAGGACAGAGGGGCTAAAGAACTGTTCTGAACCCCCAGGACAGAGGGGCTAAAGAACTGTTCTGAACCCCCGGGACAGAGGGGCTAAAGAACTGTTCTGAACCCCCGGGACAGAGGGGCTAAAGAACTGTTCTGAACCCCCGGGACAGAGGGGCTACAGAACTGTCCTGAACCCCCAGGACAGAGGGGCTAAAGAACTGTTCTGAACCCCCAGGACAGAGGGGCTAAAGAACTGTTCTGAACCCCCAGGACAGAGGGGCTAAAGAACTGTTCTGAACCCCCCGGACAGAGGGGCTACAGAACTGTCCTGAACCCCCAGGACAGAGGGGCTAAAGAACTGTTCTGAACCCCCAGGACAGAGGGGCTAAAGACCTGTTCTGAACCCCCCGGACAGAGGGGCTACAGAACTGTTCTGAACCCCCAGGACAGAGGGGCTAAAGACCTGTTCTGAACCCCCCGGACAGAGGGGCTACAGAACTGTTCTGAACCCCCGGGACAGAGGGGCTAAAGACCTGTTCTGAACCCCCCGGACAGAGGGGCTAAAGAACTGTTCTGAACCCCCGGGACAGAGGGGCTAAAGAACTGTTCTAAACCCCCGGGACAGAGGGGCTAAAGAACTGTTCTGAACCCCCGGGACAGAGGGGCTAAAGAACTGTTCTGAACCCCCGGGAAAGAGGGGCTACAGAACTGTCCTGAACCCCAAGGACAGAGGGGCTAAAGAACTGTTCTGAACCCCCGGGACAGAGGGGCTAAAGAACTGTTCTGAACCCCCGGGACAGAGGGGCTACAGAACTGTCCTGAACCCCCAGGACAGAGGGGCTAAAGAACTGTTCTGAACCCCCGGGACAGAGGGGCTAAAGAACTGTTCTGAACCCCCGGGACAGAGGGGCTAAAGAGCTGTTCTGAACCCCCGGGACAGAGGGGATAAAGAACTGTTCTGAACCCCCGGGACAGAGGGGCTAAAGAACTGTTCTGAACCCCCGGGACAGAGGGGCTAAAGAGCTGTTCTGAACCCCCGGGACAGAGGGGCTAAAGAACTGTTCTGAACCCCCGGGACAGACGGGCTAAAGAACTGTTCTGAACCCCCGGGACAGAGGGGCTAAAGAACTGTTCTGAACCCCGGGGACAGAGGGGCTAAAGAACTGTTCTGAACCCCCAGGACAGAGGGGCTAAATAACTGTTCTGAACCCCCAGGACAGAGGGGCCAAAGAACTGTTCTGAACCCCCAGGACAGAGGGACTAAAGAACTGTTCTGAACCCCCAGGACAGAGGGACTAAAGAGCTGTTCTGAACCCCCAGGACAGAGTGGCTACAGAACTGTTCTGAACCCCCAGGACAGAGGGGCTAAAGAACTGTCCTGAACCCCCAGGACAGAGGGGCTAAAGACCTGTTCTGAACCCCCCGGACAGAGGGGCTAAAGAACTGTTCTGAACCCCCAGGACAGAGGGGCTAAAGAACTGTTCTGAACCCCCCGGACAGAGGGGCTAAAGAACTGTTCTGAACCCCCAGGACAGAGGGGCTAAAGACCTGTTCTGAACCCCCAGGACAGAGGGGCTACAGAACTGTTCTGAACCCCCAGGACAGAGGGGCTAAAGAACTGTCCTGAACCCCCAGGACAGAGGGGCTAAAGACCTGTTCTGAACCCCCCGGACAGAGGGGCTAAAGAACTGTTCTGAACCCCCAGGACAGAGGGGCTAAAGACCTGTTCTGAACCCCCAGGACAGAGGGACTAAAGAGCTGTTCTGAACCCCCAGGACAGAGGGGCTAAAGAACTGTTCTGAACCCCCAGGACAGAGGGGCTAAAGACCTGTTCTGAACCCCCAGGACAGAGGGGCTAAAGACCTGTTCTGAACCCCCAGGACAGAGGGACTAAAGAGCTGTTCTGAACCCCCAGGACAGAGGGGCTAAAGACCTGTTCTGAACCCCCAGGACAGAGGGGCTAAAGACCTGTTCTGAACCCCCAGGACAGAGGGGCTAAAGACCTGTTCTGAACCCCCAGGACAGAGGGACTAAAGAGCTGTTCTGAACCCCCAGGACATAGTGTTATGATTCTGTTTAGTTGTATTTTTGTTGTGTGCTATTTCCTGTCTCACCCCTCTCTTCTCTGTTTTCCTCTGCAGGGCTGGTGTGTGACAGGGAGTTGGCTGGCTCCTCCCAGTAGCAGACGAGGCACACCTGTTTCCACTCACCTCTTCACCTGTAGAGATAAAAGCCCGGTCCTCATGCCACTTCCCTGCCAGATAATTCCTCTGTGTTTCGACCCTCCGGTGTGTCTCGCTGCTCTCCTCGTTGTTTGGATTATTGTTTGGATTTTTGCCAGCCAACTTCCTGACTCCACTGCCGTATTTTTTGTTCTCTGCTTGAATAAAGCTTTTTGTTTATCGACCATCTCTCTCCAGTCTTTTGCTTTGGGGTCCAAAATCCTATAGGCCGTAACACAGAGGGGCTAAAGAACTGTTCTGAACCCCCAGGACAGAGGGGCTAAAGAACTGTTCTGAACCCCCAGGACAGAGGGGCTAAAGAACTGTTCTGAACCCCCAGGACAGAGGGGCTACAGAACTGTCCTGAACCCCCGGGACAGAGGGGCTAAAGAACTGTTCTGAACCCCCAGGACAGAGGGGCTAAAGAACTGTTCTGAACCCCCAGGACAGAGGGGCTACAGAACTGTTCTGAACCCCCAGGACAGAGGGGCTAAAGAACTGTCCTGAACCCCCAGGACAGAGGGGCCAAAGAACTGTTCTGAACCCCCAGGACAGAGGGGCTAAAGAACTGTTCTGAACCCCCAGGACAGAGGGGCTAAAGATATGTTCTGAACCCCCAGGACAGAGGGGCTAAAGAACTGTTCTGAACCCCCAGGACAGAGGGGCTAAAGAACTGTTCTGAACCCCCAGGACAGAGGGGCTAAAGAACTGTTCTGAACCCCCAGGACAGAGGGGCTAAAGAACTGTTCTGAACCCCCAGGACAGAGGGGCTAAAGAACTGTTCTGAACCCCCAGGACAGAGGGGCTAAAGAACTGTTCTGAACCCCCAGGACAGAGGGGCCAAATAACTGTTCTGAACCCCCAGGACAGAGGGGCCAAAGAACTGTTCTGAACCCCCAGGACAGAGGGGCTAAATACCTGTTCTGAACCCCCCGGACAGAGGGGCTACAGAACTGTTCTGAACCCCCGGGACAGAGGGGCTAAAGACCTGTTCTGAACCCCCCGGACAGAGGGGCTAAAGAACTGTTCTGAACCCCCGGGACAGAGGGGCTAAAGAACTGTTCTAAACCCCCGGGACAGAGGGGCTAAAGAACTGTTCTGAACCCCCGGGACAGAGGGGCTAAAGAACTGTTCTGAACCCCCGGGAAAGAGGGGCTACAGAACTGTCCTGAACCCCAAGGACAGAGGGGCTAAAGAACTGTTCTGAACCCCCGGGACAGAGGGGCTAAAGAACTGTTCTGAACCCCCGGGACAGAGGGGCTACAGAACTGTCCTGAACCCCCAGGACAGAGGGGCTAAAGAACTGTTCTGAACCCCCAGGACAGAGGGGCTAAAGAACTGTTCTGAACCCCCGGGACAGAGGGGCTAAAGAGCTGTTCTGAACCCCCAGGACAGAGGGGCTAAAGAACTGTTCTGAACCCCAAGGACAGAGGGGCTAAAGAGCTGTTCTGAACCCCCGGGACAGAGGGGCTAAAGAGCTGTTCTGAACCCCCAGGACAGAGGGGCTACAGAACTGTTCTGAACCCCCAGGACAGAGGGGCTAAAGAACTGTTCTGAACCCCAAGGACAGAGGGGCTAAAGAGCTGTTCTGAACCCCCGGGACAGAGGGGCTACAGAACTGTTCTGAACCCCCGGGACAGAGAGGCTAAAGAACTGTTCTGAACCCCCGGGACAGAGGGGCTAAAGAACTGTTCTGAACCCCCGGGACAGAGGGGCTAAAGAACTGTTCTGAACCCCCGGGACAGAGGGGCTAAAGAGCTGTTCTGAACCCCCGGGACAGAGGGGCTAAAGAACTGTTCTGAACCCCCGGGACAGACGGGCTAAAGAACTGTTCTGAACCCCCGGGACAGAGGGGCTAAAGAACTGTTCTGAACCCCCGGGACAGAGGGGCTACAGAACTGTCCTGAACCCCCAGGACAGAGGGGCTAAAGAACTGTTCTGAACCCCCAGGACAGAGGGGCTAAAGAACTGTTCTGAACCCCCAGGACAGAGGGGCTAAAGAACTGTTTTGAACCCCCAGGACAGAGGGGCTAAAGAACTGTTTTGAACCCCCAGGACAGAGGGGCTAAAGAACTGTTCTGAACCCCCAGGACAGAGGGGCTACAGAACTGTTCTGAACCCCCAGGACAGAGGGGCTAAAGAACTGTTCTGAACCCCCGGGACAGAGGGGCTAAAGAGCTGTTCTGAACCCCCGGGACAGAGGGGCTACAGAACTGTTCTGAACCCCCGGGACAGAGGGGCTACAGAACTGTTCTGAGCCCCCAGGACAGAGGGGCTACAGAACTGTTCTGAACCCCCGGGACAGAGGGGCTAAAGAGCTGTTCTGAACCCCCGGGACAGAGGGGCTACAGAACTGTTCTGAACCCCCGGGACAGAGGGGCTAAAGAACTGTTATGAAACCCCGGGACAGAGGGGCTAAAGAACTGTTCTGAACCCCCGGGACAGAGGGGCTAAAGAACTGTTCTGAACCCCCGGGACAGAGGGGCTATAGAACTGTTCTGAACCCCCGGGACAGAGGGGCTAAAGAACTGTTCTGAACCCCCGGGACAGAGGGGCTAAAGAGCTGTTCTGAACCCCCGGGACAGAGGGGCTAAAGAACTGTTCTGAACCCCCGGGACAGAGGGGCTAAAGAACTGTTCTGAACCCCCGGGACAGAGGGGCTAAAGAGCTGTTCTGAACCCCCGGGACAGAGGGGCTACAGAACTGTTCTGAACCCCCGGGACAGAGGGGCTAAAGAACTGTTCTGAACCCCCGGGACAGAGGGGCTAAAGAACTGTTCTGAACCCCCGGGACAGAGGGGCTAAAGAACTGTTCTGAACCCCCGGGACAGAGGGGCTAAAGAACTGTTCTGAACCCCCAGGACAGAGGGGCTAAAGAACTGTTCTGAACCCCCAGGACAGAGGGGCCAAAGAACTGTTCTGAACCCCCAGGACAGAGGGGCCAAAGAACTGTTCTGAACCCCCAGGACAGAGGGGCTACAGAACTGTTCTGAACCCCCAGGACAGAGGGGCTAAAGAACTGTTCTGAACCCCCGGGACAGAGGGGCTAAAGAACTGTTCTGAACCCCCGGGACAGAGGGGCTAAAGAACTGTTCTGAACCCCCGGGACAGAGGGGCTACAGAACTGTCCTGAACCCCCAGGACAGAGGGGCTAAAGAACTGTTCTGAACCCCCAGGACAGAGGGGCTAAAGAACTGTTCTGAACCCCCAGGACAGAGGGGCTAAAGAACTGTTCTGAACCCCCAGGACAGAGGGGCTAAAGAACTGTTCTGAACCCCCAGGACAGAGGGGCTACAGAACTGTTCTGAACCCCCAGGACAGAGGGGCTAAAGAACTGTTCTGAACCCCCAGGACAGAGGGGCTAAAGAACTGTTCTGAACTCCCAGGACAGAGGGGCTAAAGAACTGTTCTGAACCCCCAGGACAGAGGGGCTAAAGAACTGTTCTGAACCCCCAGGACAGAGGGGCTAAAGAACCGTTCTGAACCCCCAGGACAGAGGGGCTACAGAACCGTTCTGAACCCCCAGGACAGAGGGGCCAAAGAACCGTTCTGAACCCCCAGGACAGAGGGGCCAAAGAACCGTTCTGAACCCCCAGGACAGAGGGGCGAAATAACTGTTCTGAACCCCCGGGACAGAGGGGCTAAAGAACTGTTCTGAACCCCCGGGACAGAGGGGCTAAAGAACTGTTCTGAACCCCCGGGACAGAGGGGCTAAAGAACTTTTCTGAACCCCCGGGACAAAGGGGCTAAAGAACTTTTCTGAACCCCCAGGACAGAGGGGCTAAAGAACTGTTCTGAACCCCCAGGACAGAGGGGCTGGATAACTGTTCTGAACCCCCAGGATAGAGGGGCTAAAGAACTGTTCCGAACCCCCAGGACAGAGGGGCTAAAGAACTGTTCTGAACCCCCAGGACAGAGGGGCTAAAGACCTGTTCTGAACCCCCAGGACAGAGGGGCTACAGAGCTGTTCTGAACCCCCAGGACAGAGGGGCTACAGAACTGTTCTGAACCCCCAGGATAGAGGGGCTAAAGAGCTGTTCTGAACCCCCAGGACAGAGGGGCTAAAGAACTGTCCTGAACCCCCAGGACAGAGGGGCTACAGAACTGTTCTGTACCCCCAGGACAGAGGGGCTAAAGAGCTGTTCTGAACCCCCAGGACAGAGGGGCTAAAGAACTGTCCTGAACCCCCAGGACAGAGGGGCTAAAGAACCGTTCTGAACCCCCAGGACAGAGGGGCTAAAGAACTGTTCTGAACCCCCAGGACAGAGGGGCTACAGAACCGTTCTGAACCCCCAGGACAGAGGGGCCAAAGAACCGTTCTGAACCCCCAGGACAGAGGGGCGAAAGAACTGTTCTGAACCCCCGGGACAGAGGGGCGAAAGAACTGTTCTGAACCCCCGGGACAGAGGGGCGAAATAACTGTTCTGAACCCCCAGGACAGAGGGGCGAAAGAACTGTTCTGAACCCCCGGGACAGAGGGGCTAAAGAACTGTTCTGAACCCCCAGGACAGAGGGGCTAAAGAACTGTTCTGAACCCCCAGGACAGAGGGGCTAAAGAACTGTTCTGAACCCCCGGGACAGAGGGGCTACAGAACTGTTCTGAACCCCCAGGACAGAGGGGCTAAAGAACTGTTCTGAACCCCTGGGACAGAGGGGCTAAAGAACTGTTCTGAACCCCCAGGACAGAGGGGCTAAATAACTGTTCTGAACCCCCAGGACAGAGGGGCTAAAGAACCGTTCTGAACCCCCAGGACAGAGGGGCTAAAGAACTGTTCTGAACCCCCAGGACAGAGGGGCTAAAGAGCTGTTCTGAACCCCCAGGACAGAGGGGCTAAAGAACTGTTCTGAACCCCCAGGACAGAGGGGCTACAGAACTGTTCTGAACCCCCAGGACAGAGGGGCTACAGAACTGTTCTGAACCCCCAGGACAGAGGGGCTAAAGAACCGTTCTGAACCCCCAGGACAGAGGGGCTACAGAACTGTTCTGAACCCCCAGGACAGAGGGGCTAAAGACCTGTTCTGAACCCCCCGGACAGAGGGGCTAAAGAACTGTTCTGAACCCCCAGGACAGAGGGGCTGAAGAACTGTTCTGAACCCCCAGGACAGAGGGGCTAAAGACCTGTTCTGAACCCCCCGGACAGAGGGGCTAAAGAACTGTCCTGAACCCCCGGGACAGAGGGGCTAAAGAACTGTTCTGTGTTCTGATAGCTATGGACTGACTCAGCATGTGACGGAGCCCACGCACAATAAGGGGCACACTCTGGACCTCATGATCTCAAAGGGTCTGAATATCTCTGAGGTCGTGGTGACTGATGTTGCGCTCTCTGACCATTCCTGTGTTTTCTTTGAGAGCTCTATTTCTGTTCACACAAGTGTTCAGAAAGAGGTAACCACAAAGCGATGTTTAACTGAAAACACTAGGGAAATGTTTACTCAGAATCTTTCTTCCACACTTGCCCCTGCGAACATCTCAGTAAATGAGCTAGTAGATCATTTAAATTCAAAAGTTAAAAATGTTAGTTGTGTTATTAACGCGTTAACTTGACAGCCCTAATTTAAATAGTTGTTTCGATGTGTTCCAATCAGGCTTTCAAACCACAGCACTGAGACTGCTCTTGGAAAGGTCTTCAATGACATCCACTTAAACACAGACAGTGGCAGAACTTCAGTGTTAGTATTATTAGATCTCAGTGCTGCGTTTGACGCTGTTGACCACAGCATATTACTAGACCGACTGGAACACTGGGTGGGACTTTCGGAAACAGTTCTACCCAGTTCAGTTTGGTTTGAATCCTACTTAAAGGACAGAAACAACTTTGTTTCTATCGGTAAATACACATCTGAGAAATATGACATGTGGGGTTCCATCTTGGGGCCTCTTCTCTTTAACATCTACATGCTACCACTGGCTCAGATAATGAAGAACAACAAAATAAGTTACCATAGCTATTCGGATGACACACACATTTACGTAACCATTTCACCAGGAGACTATGCTCCAATTCAAACACTGAGTAAGTGCATTGAACAAACCAATGACTGGATGTGTCAGAACTTTCTCCAATTAAACAAAGATAAAACTGAGGTAATGGTTTTTGGAGCCAAGGCAGAACGTATAAAAGTTAGCGCTGAGCTTCAGTCTGCAATGTTCAAACCAACAGATAAAGCCAGAGATCTAGGTGTAGTCATGGACTCTGACCTGAGTTTCAACAGTCACATTAAAACAGTTACTAAATCAGCCTACTATCACCTAAAGAACATATCTAGAGTTAAAGACTAATGTCACAGCAGGATCTGGAGACACGTGTCCATGCCTTTATCTTCAGTAGACTGGACTACTGCAAAGGTGTCTTCACAGGTCTCACTGAAACATCTATTAGGAAGCTGCAGCTGATTCAGAACGCCGCTGCTCGAGTCCTCACTGACACTAAGGAAGTGGATCACATCACTCCTGCTCTGAAGTCTTCACACTGGCTTCCTGTGTGTCAAAGAATAGATTTCTAAATACTGCTGCTGGTTTATAAAGCACTGAATGGTTTAGGCCCAAAATACATTACTGACCTCCTGCTAAATGATGAACCATCCAGATCTCTCAGGTCTTCAGGGACTGGTCAGCTTCCTGTCCCCAGAGACAGATCTCTCAGGTCTTCAGGGACTGGTCAGCTTCCTGTCCCCAGAGACAGATCTCTCAGGTCTTCAGGGACTGGTCAGCTTCCTGTCCCCAGAGTCAGATCTCTCAGGTCTTCAGGGACTGGTCAGCTTCCTGTCCCCAGAGTCAGATCTCTCAGGTCTTCAGGGACTGGTCAGCTTCCTGTCCCCAGAGTCAGATCTCTCAGGTCTTCAGGGACTGGTCAGCTTCCTGTCCCCATAGACAGATCTCTCAGGTCTTCAGGGACTGGTCAGCTTTCTGTCCCCAGAGACAGATCTCTCAGGTCTTCAGGGACTGGTCAGCTTTCTGTCCCCAGAGTCAGAACTAAACATGGAGAAGCAGCGTTCAGTTATTATGCTCCAAACATCTGGAACAAACTCCCAGAAACCTGCAGGTCCGCTGCAACTCTGACTACTTTCAAATCCAGCAAGAAGACTTTTCTTTTTGTCGCTGCTTTTAATTGAACTATTTACATCTTAGACTGCACTGTAACTTTTATCCATGTTTTTTTTTTGCCTAACGGAAGCATATATAGTGTGAACACAATAGGTCCGAGCACTGAGCCCTGTGGCACTCCATGGCTAACTTTGGTTTGCGTGGAAGATTCATCGTTGACACGTACAAACTGAGAGCGTTCAGATAGATAGGACCTGAACCAGCCTAAAGCAGTTCCCTGTATGCCAACTAAGTGCTCTAGTCTTTGCAACAGGATATCATTATTTCCTTTCTCTGTTCAAATGTCATTTCACTAAAGTCAGACAAAGAAAAACCTGCACTTCTCTGCCGCTCTGGATTTCTGGCTGCCTTCTCAGCCAATTCATCCTCGGAACAACCATAGACAGCCACTGCTGGCAGAACTTCTAGCAGTGCCAACTGGGCCTGTCACGTAGTCACTGTGGTGTCTTTACGACCCTGCTTGGGAACGTCTACCTGTGGTGGCTGGACTATTCCAGCCGCCTCCCTTGTGTCTGTTTTCCCTTCCCCTGTCTGTGTGGGCGTGGTGGCTGTCACTCCCGGCCCCGGCTCAACCTCCACCTGCTGCAACCAGCTGTGCACCCTCCCCTACTGTGCACCCTCCCCGACTGTGCACCCTCCCCTACTGTGCACCCTCCTCTACTGTGCACCCTCCCCTACTGTGCACCCTCCCCGACTGTGCACCCTCCCCTACTGTGCACCCTCCCCTACTGTGCACCCTCCCCGACTGTGCACCCTCCCCTACTGTATACCCTCCCCTACTGTGCACCCTCCCCGACTGTGCACCCTCCCCTACTGTGCACCCTCCCCGACTGTGCACCCTCCCCTACTGTGCACCCTCCCCTACTGTGCACCCTCCCCTACTGTGCACCCTCCCCTACTGTGCACCCTCCCCGACTGTGCACCCTCCCCTACTGTGCACCCTCCCCTACTGTGCACCCTCCCCTACTGTGCACCCTCCCCGACTACACACCTGCTTCACATCAGCATTTACAAATGCCCTCTTAGATGCTGGAACCAAGTGCCACAGGTGGGTCTCATCGCTGCTGGTTACATGGAAACACAGGTTACAACAGCACCACCTGGTGGACAACCACAGGGTTGTCACATACAGTAGATATATCAGTAGGACTGCAGTAGATATATCAGTAGTACTGCAGTAGATATATCAGTAGATATATCAGTAGTACTGCAGTAGATATATCAGTAGTACTGCAGTATATATATCAGTAGTACTGCAGTAGATATATCAGTAGTACTGCAGTAGATATATCAGTAGATATATCAGTAGTACTGCAGTAGATATATCAGTAGTAATGCAGTAGATATATCAGTAGTACTACAGTAGATATATCAGTAGTACTGCAGTAGATATATCAGTAGTACTACAGTAGATATATCAGTAGTACTGCAGTAGATATATCAGTAGTACTACAGTAGATATATCAGTAGTACTGCAGTAGATATATCAGTAGTACTGCAGTAGATATATCAGTAGTACTGCAGTAGATATATCAGTAGTACTGCAGTAGATATATCAGTAGTACTGCAGTAGATCAGTAGAT
>NW_027262656.1:0-25488 GCF_902827115.2 Pseudochaenichthys georgianus | reverse complement strand
ACCACCACCAGGGTCAAGCTAAGCCCCTCCCCTTCAGACCAAACCCAACTATCCATTCACCACCACCAGGGTCAAGCTAAGCCCCTCCCCTTCAGACCGACCCCAACCATCTATTCACCACCACCAGGGTCAAGCTAAGCCCCTCCCCTTCAGACCAAACCCAACTATCCATTCACCACCACCAGGGTCAAGCTAAGCCCCTCCCCTTCAGACCGACCCCAACTATCCATTCACCACCACCAGGGTCAAGCTAAGCCCCTCCCCTTCAGACCGACCCCAACCATCCATTCACCACCACCAGGGTCAAGCTAAGCCCCTCCCCTTCAGACCAAACCCAACTATCCATTCACCACCACCAGGGTCAAGCTAAGCCCCTCCCCTTCAGACCGACCCCAACTATCCCATTCACCACCACCAGGGTCAAGCTAAGCCCCTCCCCTTCAGACCGACCCCAACCATCCATCCACCACCACCAGGGTCTAGACCCCGGGGGGTTTCATCGGATCGGTTCTCCCCCCTCCCGAATGATACTACTGCACAACGGGGGCCAAATCGCCAGAACTCCATTACATTAATTCGTGTATTCCTGGCACTAAATATGCATTCTTTCATCAACACCGTCCTGATGGAAATGTATTCAGAGCATCTGTGGGATTTTTACATTTGTATTTATTTTGCCAATCCAACATTCAGGCCGGTGTTTACTTGTTAACTCTAAACCTGTACATTCTGTTTAAAGGTTTCTCAGGAACCTTTAAGCTTCTGTGTGAACGCCTCTTTGCACACGGTCCGGGTGTTGCTGTATATATTCATATTCAAATAAAGAATCACATTTAAAGGCGTTCACTGACCGGGATCTCCGTCACGCAGAACAACATCTTTTTAATTCCTCATTTCAGTTTCTGCTCAGCCGCACGGCTAACGATAGCTCTGTTCCACCTGAAGGTTAATTACCACAGACACGTCTCCAATTAGAACCCACCTACACACACCCAGAGTGTGTGTGTGTGTGTGTGTGTGTGTGTGTGTGTGTGTGTGTGTGTGTGTGTAGGCATTACATTGTGGGGGTGGAGGTGATGATAAACAGGGCAGATGTTTATGAAGCTGTACAAGTGATTCCTCCTGCATGCATGGATACACACACTGCTCACACACACACACACACACACACACACACTGCTCACACACACCACACACACACACACACACACACACACACACTGCGCACACACACACACACTGCTCTCACACACACACACACACACACACACACACACACACACACACACACACACACACACACACACACACACACACACACACACACACACACACACACACACGTATTAACATGCTTGTATTCTCTGCTGCAGGCGTTTCTTTCTGAAAGTCTTCTCAGATTCAATAAGTGAAAAATAATCCTCTTCACAAACGGCTCTGAGATACTGCAATCCACTCAGAGAAGTACTTACGTCCTGTACTGCAGTAAAGGTACTAACACACACTGTGAAGTACTTTATTAAGAGTGCAAGTACTGTATCAATTTATTCATCTGTTTCCAGATTGTTTATTCATTCATGTATTACTATTTTAATTATTACATTTATTTCCAGATGTGCTTGGTTCATGTATTCCCTTCTGTATTCCTGTCTACATTTCCCAGCAACACAAGAGGAATAAACTTCAATGGGATAATGGGAGTAAAGAAAGTGAGTGTAAACGAGTAAACAGCTTCTCTCTGTGGAGCCAACACTAATTAGCTCGCGTGCTGAACACACCGTCATTAGTCAGGCCGCTCAATCAGCCGTTTATCCGACTGGCGCGAGGCGTGAGGTGGAGCCTGGGATCAGCGCACATTAGCATGCATGCTAATCAGCTGCAGGCCACACGGAGCGATGTGTTGGCGCTTTAGCATCAGAGGAGCTACCTGTACATCAGGTGGGAGGTGTGTCTTCTTTGTTTCTCTTAAAGGAGAAAAGTATTCAAAATAATAATAAAACAATCAAATAATTGAAAACTATATTTTGTCTTTTTTTCTTATTTTGAGGATTATCAAAAATAAGATGAATTAGAGTTTACATGGAAATGATTTTAATGAATTTTTATCATCACTTCTTCGACATGATTTTATTTCTTATATCTTTATTTTATTTTTATTAATTTGTTAAATTATTTTTATATTTCAATTTCTTTTTTTATTACAGAGGAAATATAATACATTGCTTTCCAATTAAATCACACATTTATTATTACAAGATAACTATTGAACTAGTAAGATCACTCTTTAGTGTCCCCTGGTCTCCAGCTGTGTGCGTCACTCTTTAGTGTCCCCCGGTCTCCAGCTGTGTGCGTCACTCTTTAGTGTCCCCTGGTCTCCAGCTGTGTGCGTCACTCTTTAGTGTCCCCTGGTCTCCCAGCTGTGTGTGCATCACTCTTTAGTGTCCCCTGGTCTCCAGCTGTGTGCGTCACTCTTTAGTGTCCCCCGGTCTCCAGCAGTGTGCGTCACTCTTTAGTGTCCCCTGGTCTCCAGCTGTGTGCGTCACTCTTTAGTGTCCCCCGGTCTCCAGCAGTGTGCGTCACTCTTTAGTGTCCCCCGGTCTCCAGCTGTGTGCGTCACTCTTTAGTGTCCCCTGGTCTCCAGCTGTGTGCGTCACTCTTTAGTGTCCCCCGGTCTCCAGCAGTGTGCGTCACTCTTTAGTGTCCCCCGGTCTCCAGCAGTGTGCGTCACTCTTTAGTGTCCCCCGGTCTCCAGCTGTGTGCGTCACTCTTTAGTGTCCCCTGGTCTCCAGCAGTGTGCGTCACTCTTTAGTGTCCCCCGGTCTCCAGCTGTGTGCGTCACTCTTTAGTGTCCCCTGGTCTCCAGCTGTGTGCGTCACTCTTTAGTGTCCCCTGGTCTCCAGCTGTGTGCGTCACTCTTTAGTGTCCCCTGGTCTCCATCTGTGTGCGTCACTCTTTAGTGTCCCCTGGTCTCCATCTGTGTGCGTCACTCTTTAGTGTCCCCCGGTCTCCAGCTGTGTGCGTCACTCTTTAGTGTCCCCTGGTCTCCAGCTGTGTGCGTCACTCTTTAGTGTCCCCTGGTCTCCCAGCTGTGTGTGCATCACTCTTTAGTGTCCCCTGGTCTCCAGCTGTGTGCGTCACTCTTTAGTGTCCCCCGGTCTCCAGCAGTGTGCGTCACTCTTTAGTGTCCCCTGGTCTCCAGCTGTGTGCGTCACTCTTTAGTGTCCCCCGGTCTCCAGCAGTGTGCGTCACTCTTTAGTGTCCCCCGGTCTCCAGCTGTGTGCGTCACTCTTTAGTGTCCCCTGGTCTCCAGCTGTGTGCGTCACTCTTTAGTGTCCCCTGGTCTCCAGCAGTGTGCGTCACTCTTTAGTGTCCCCCGGTCTCCAGCTGTGTGCGTCACTCTTTAGTGTCCCCTGGTCTCCAGCTGTGTGCGTCACTCTTTAGTGTCCCCTGGTCTCCAGCTGTGTGCGTCACTCTTTAGTGTCCCCTGGTCTCCATCTGTGTGCGTCACTCTTTAGTGTCCCCTGGTCTCCATCTGTGTGCGTCACTCTTTAGTGTCCCCCGGTCTCCAGCTGTGTGCGTCACTCTTTAGTGTCCCCTGGTCTCCAGCTGTGTGCGTCACTCTTTAGTGTCCCCTGGTCTCCAGCTGTGTGCGTCACTCTTTAGTGTCCCCTGGTCTCCCAGCTATGTGCGTCACTCTTTAGTGTCCCCCTGTTCTCCAGCTGTGTGCGTCACTCTTTAGTGTCCCCTGGTCTCCAGCTGTGTGCGTCACTCTTTAGTGTCCCCTGGTCTCCATCTGTGTGCATCACTCTTTAGTGTCCCCTGGTCTCCATCTGTGTGCGTGCGTCACTCTTTAGTGTCCCCTGGTCTTACTTTGTATGCACATGTTACAGCACATTGGTCGATAGGTGGATTTTCTGGAAGGTAATTTTCCTCTAAACCAGCATTTAACAAATGTAGTTTTAGTTTTAGTCAAATCCTAATTATATATCCTTACATTCGCCGATCTCCTTTATGTCCCAGAGGAGAAGCTGCACTTTAAAACTGTTCCTGCTGCATTATAATCCTGAATGTGGTTATTGTCGGAGGCGTCAGAATATAAATATTCGTTATTCTTATCGTCTGCTCGGATTTAAATTCAGGAAATGTAAAACGCATTTATCTCAGGAGAAGATTTCTATGTTTTATTCAACACCATCACCTCGTCTGTCTTTGGCCTTTTCTGTAAATCCCCACATGACCAGATTATAACGTATCTAAAAATACATTAAAATACAGCCAGTGAAATACATTTAAAGAGGCCCTGCTCTTCGTCTGTGGTGTGTTATGTGTTCGTGCACGTCAATGGTCTGCAAAGGCTACAATAGCTGTGTATTAGTAGTGACATCACTATGTAACACGTGCTGTTTATCATGACTAGCGCTCAAACACATTGTACGTGATAGGCTAAGGGGCGGGACATCTCTAAACTGGTGACCAATCACAACAGAGCCGCCCAGCTAACCAACCAGAGCAGACTGGGCTCTGGTTTCAGACAGAGGGTGAAAAGAGGGCAGTGTGAGAAAAATAAAAAACTTTTTGAACACCATGTTTTCCTCTCTGATTAATAAGTGCATCACATGAACATAATAACCGTCTGTTTACTCTCCTCGCTATTGTCTTAAGGACTTCATAATTGCATCTTGATGTGAACACTAACGAGCTGCACACAGGTCAGGTATTTCCCAGAGGAAACATTTAGAAGATAAAGTCCATTAGTCAAAGGTCTGCAAGCAAATATAAAATACATCAAAGTCAAGAGACGTTTTTTTATACAACATAAAATGTGTCAGTAAATACCCCACTGGTGAATTTAAAGACGGAGGTTGTTTACTAAACGAGACGGCTAAACATCATCACGCCCAACATTAGCCTCCTTTAGCTTAGCGGTGGGGACGTGAAGTCATGTGACCGTGCTGTAGTTCCTTTATAGCCCAACATTAGCCACCTTTAGCTTAGCGGTGGTGACATGAAGTCATGTGACCGAGCTGTAGTTCCTTTATAGCCCAACATTAGCCTCCTTTAGCTTAGCGGTGGTGACATGAAGTCATGTGACCGTGCTGTAGTTCCTTTATAGCCCAACATTAGCCACCTTTAGCTTAGCGGTGGTGACGTGAAGTCATGTGACCGTGCTGTAGTTCCTTTATAGCCCAACATTAGCCACCTTTAGCTTAGCGGTGGTGACGTGAAGTCATGTGACCGTGCTGTAGTTCCTTTATAGCCCAACATTAGCCACCTTTAGCTTAGCGGTGGTGACGTGAAGTCATGTGACCGTGCTGTAGTTCCTTTATAGCCCAACATTAGCCACCTTTAGCTTAGCGGTGGTGACGTGAAGTCATGTGACCGTGCTGTAGTTCCTTTATAGCCCAACATTAGCCCCCTTTAGCTTAGCAGTGGTGACATGAAGTCATGTGACTATGCTGTAGTTCCTTTATAGCCCAACATTAGCCCCCTTTAGCTTAGCAGTGGTGACATGAAGTCATGTGACTATGCTGTAGTTCCTTTATAGCCCAACATTAGCCACCTTTAGCTTAGCGGTGGTGACATGAAGTCATGTGACCGAGCTGTAGTTCCTTTATAGCCCAACATTAGCCTCCTTTAGCTTAGCGTGGTGACATGAAGTCATGTGACCGTGCTTTAGTTCCTTTATAGCCCAACATTAGCCTCCTTTAGCTTAGCGGTGGTGAAGTGAAGTCATGTGACCGTGCTGTAGTTCCGTTATAGCCCAACGTTAGCCACCTTTAGCTTAGCGGTGGGGACGTGAAGTCATGTGACCGTGCTGTAGTTCCTTTATAGCCCAACGTTAGCCACCTTTAGCTTAGCGGTGGTGACGTGAAGTCATGTGACCGTGCTGTAGTTCCTTTATAGCCCAACGTTAGCCACCTTTAGCTTAGCGGTGGTGACGTGAAGTCATGTGACCGTGCTGTAGTTCCTTTATAGCCCAACGTTAGCCACCTTTAGCTTAGCGGTGGGGACGTGAAGTCATGTGACCGTGCTGTAGTTCCTTTATAGCCCAACGTTAGCCACCTTTAGCTTAGCGGTGGTGACGTGAAGTCATGTGACCGTGCTGTAGTTCCTTTATAGCCTAATGTATGAAACAATAGAAAAGCTTCCCTCTGTGTCGCTTGCAAGCATTTCAATTTCATTGAAACGACATTTCTGAGTCCAGGTTGTCGGCTCAGTCCCACAGCAGCTCAGCTGATCCATGACTAATGCTGCAATCCCCCAGCAGATTACTGAAAATCCTGCACAGCCGCACTTCAGATAAAACAACATTCAAACAGTTTGTCGTAGCACAAACAAATGTTTGCAGCTGTGTGCGTCACTCTTTAGTGTCCCCTGGCCTCCCAGCTGTGTGCGTCACTCTTTAGTGTCCCCTGGTCTCCCAGCTGTGTGCGTCACTCTTTAGTGTCCCCTGGTCTACCAGCTGTGTGCGTCACTCTTTAGTGTCCCCTGGTCTACCAGCTGTGTGCGTCACTCTTTAGTGTCCCCTGGTCTCCCAGCTGTGTGCGTCACTCTTTAGTGTCCCCTGGTCTCCCAGCTGTGTGCGTCACTCTTTAGTGTCCCCTGGTCTCCCAGCTGTGTGCGTCACTCTTTAGTGTCCCCTGGTCTATGTGCGTCACTCTTTAGTGTCCCCTGGTCTATGTGCGTCACTCTTTAGTGTCCCCTGGTCTATGTGCGTCACTCTTTAGTGTCCCCTGGTCTCCCAGCTGTGTGCGTCACTCTTTAGTGTCCCCTGGTCTACCAGCTGTGTGCGTCACTCTTTAGTGTCCCCTGGTCTCCTCAAGCGGCTGAATGTTCTCTAAACGCTGCACGTGTTGTTGCTGGAGAAGTTTCTTCATGTGTTTTTATATCGGCGTCCTTTCTGAAGCGGTTTCTCATTTATTATCTGATAATCAGAGGCACTTCTCTCTGTCGGCTTCTCATCCCTCTCTCCACAGAAGAAGGTATTTGAACACCTCCGCAGAGCGATGACTCAGAGTAAAGACACATCTATCTTAAACGTCTCTTTCCTCTCGTCCGCCCACAGTGGAAGTGTCGGGAGGTATTTCAGGGTCGCTCTGACACCGGGTAGATTCCAGTACCTGAATGAAAGTGGCGCACAGACAAAGCGTGCGTGTCCTGCTGAAATACTAAGTAATAATAATAAGGAACTGTCTCTCAAATAAAAGGAAATGTTATCGGAGGAACCGTCTCTCAAAGCCACTGGGATGATATTTAACACTTTTTGTACACAATGCTTTCCTGGATGTATTTGGCAACATATTTTAAAATCCATAAAGTCCTACCTCTCGTGTCTTATCTTTAAAAAGACTTTTAGAAGATTACTTTTAAGTTTAAAGCTTTATTTCACATTACTGGATTAAAGGCTTTAATGATTTCCTCGTAAAAAGAAGACGTTTTATTAAAATAAAATATAATGCTTTAAATGCGTTTTATATTCTGTAACCGCTTATACAAACGTAATGTCCTCTGCGTTCATTAATATGCAGGAAAACAAACTGATGATACAGATCAGACAGGAGGTAATGAGCCAAACACAAACACACACACACACACACACACACACACACACACACACACACACACACACACACACACACACACACACACACACACACACACACACACACACACACACACACACACACACACACACACACACACACACACACACACACACACACACACACACACACACACACACACACACACACACACACACACACACACACGCGCACACACACACACACACACACACACTGTGCCGAATGTCCTTGACATCTTAAAGTTGCTGATCTGAGAGCTACAGACGTCTGAGACAATGTTTCTGTTTCTCTCACACACTCCATCTGTGTGTCCTGTGTGTAGCCGCCAAGAGTGTGTGTGTGTGTGTGTGTGTGTGTGTGTGTGTGTGTGTGTGTGTGTGTGTGTGTGTGTGTGTGTGTGTGTGTGTGTGTGTGTGTGTGTGTGTGTGTGTGTGTGTGTGTGTGTGTGTGTGTGTGTGTGTGTGTGTGTGTGTGTGTGTGTGTGTGTGCACAGCAGCTCTGCAGGACTGCTTCAGTGTGTTCCCACAGATCATTCTGAGCATGAACAGAAACACGAGTCGTTCTGTCAGACTGAACTCGGACTCAATTAAAAAAAAAAGTGAAACGTGTAGAAACAGAAGAAGGACGAGCAGCTTCATCTGGAGACTTCAAAGACTTCATACCGGAGGATGCTAGCGAGCCACATGACCTGGACTCAGGGCACACGTTAGATACAGACCTGAGCTGCTGGGGGTCAGACCTCTGCATCATGACTCTCCCGTATGTCCCGCTGACCTGGAAGCTCATGACTTCAGTTACACAACGACTCACTTGGATTTTCTGACCAATCACTCTTGACTTTTAAATGTCTCCTATTATGCTATTTCTAGCCGTATATTATCGGTCTCAGATTTATAAAAATACCAGCAGAAACTCAACTAAATGCTGCCATGATGAAACTCCACATCCTGTTCCAAACCACATCAAGGATCCTCTCTGAAACAGGATGGAGCTCAGACTCTCTCTCTCTCAGGTTCACCACCAGGTGACTTCCTTTAGATCTCCAGCTTCTTCACTCTCTCCCTCCAGCACAGGTTAGCTCTGAGTGCTAGCATGCTAATGGAAACACAGAACGTGTTACAGAGAGGAGGTCGAACACCTGACGTCTTGGTGCCAGGAGAACAACCTCCATCTCAACGTCAGCAAAGCAAAGGAGCTGATTATGGATTACAGGAGGCAGCAGAGAGAGGGACACGCCCCCATCGCATCAATGGGACTACGTGGAGAGAGTCAGCAGCTTCAGGTTCCTCGGTGTCCACTTCACTGAGGACCTGACATGGACTCTTCTCTGAGGACCTGACATGGACTCATCACTGAGGACCTGACATGGACTCTTCACTGAGGACCTGACATGGACTCTTCACTGAGGACCTGACATGGACTCATCTCTGAGGACCTGACATGGACTCATCACTGAGGACCTGACATGGACTCTTCACTGAGGACCTGACATGGACTCTTCACTGAGGACCTGACTTGGACTCATCTCTGAGGACCTGACATGGACTCTTCTCTGAGGACCTGACGTGGACTCATCACTGAGGACCTGACATGGACTCATCTCTGAGGACCTGACATGGACTCTTCTCTGAGGACCTGACGTGGACTCATCACTGAGGACCTGACATGGACTCATCTCTGAGGACCTGACATGGACTCATCACTGAGGACCTGACGTGGACTCATCTCTGAGGACCTGACGTGGACTCATCACTGAGGACCTGACTTGGACTCATCTCTGAGGACCTGACATGGACTCTTCTCTGAGGACCTGACGTGGACTCATCACTGAGGACCTGACATGGACTCATCTCTGAGGACCTGACATGGACTCTTCTCTGAGGACCTGACGTGGACTCATCACTGAGGACCTGACATGGACTCATCTCTGAGGACCTGACATGGACTCATCACTGAGGACCTGACGTGGACTCATCTCTGAGGACCTGACATGGACTCATCACTGAGGACCTGACATGGACTCATCACTGAGGACCTGACATGGACTCTTCACTGAGGACCTGACATGGACTCTTCACTGAGGACCTGACATGGACTCTTCACTGAGGACCTGACATGGACTCTTCACTGAGGACCTGACATGGACTCTTCACTGAGGACCTGACATGGACTCATCACTGAGGACCTGACATGGACTCTTCACTGAGGACCTGACATGGACTCTTCTCTGAGGACCTGACATGGACTCTTCACTGAGGACCTGACATGGACTCATCTCTGAGGACCTGACTCTTCACTGAGGACCTGACATGGTCCTTCTACAGGTGCACCATAGAGAGCATCCTGACCTTCTACAGGTGCACCCTAGAGAGGATCCTGACCTTCAGGTGCTCCATAGAGAGGACCCTGACCTTCAGGTGCACCCTAGAGAGCATCCTGACTGGCTGCATCACGGCCTGGTACGGCAGCTGCACCGCCCTCAACCGTAAGGCTTTACAGAGGTTCGTGAAAGCAGCACAGAACATCACAGGGACCCTCACCAGGACCCTCACCAGGACCCTCACCAGGACCCTAACCCAGGACGGAGCTGCCCTCCATGGAGGACCTTCACTCCCAGCGGCTCAGGAAGAAAGCCCTCAGGATGATCAAAGACCCCCTTCCCCCCCAGCCACAAACTGCTCTGTCTGCTGCGTCTGGCAGGCGGTCCCGCAGCATCCGGACTGACAGCACCAGACTCAGAGACAGCTTCATCCCACGGGCCAGAAGACTGTTACACACCTGAGCTGCTGAAGCAACATCCATTACGCTCATCTGGCTGCTGCTTAGAGACGATTCATCTACCTCATATACCCTATTTCAATAACCGGCATATAGACTCTTATTTCACTACTTCACTTTTTTAAACTATTTTTTTTTTTATTTACTTGCACTATATGTTTCTGTTATCTGTGTTTTGTGTTGTTGGAAAAGCCTGTGACCGAAGATGTTCATCGGCATGACTCACCGTAGCGATGTTCGCTTGACTAAATAACGAACCTTGAACCTTGAACCTCTTACTTCCAGAACACGTCTCGTTGTGTCTGACGCAACGTTTCTGAAAGGCCCGTGGGGGTAAAGCCAGATAGCTGATTAAGACGTTAGCTGGTTAGCACGTTAGCTGGTTAGCACGTTAGCTGGTTAGCACATTAGCTGGTTTAGCACATTAGCTGGTTAGCACGTTAGCTGGTTACCACGTTAGCTGGTTAGCATGTTAGCTGGTTAGCACGTTAGCTGGTTTAGCACGTTAGCTGGTTAGCACGTTAGCAAGTTAGTTGGTTAGCACGTTAGCTGGTTAGCACGTTAGCTGGTTAGCTACATTTCTAAACAAAAAGAGACAAACAAATAAAATATTAAATAAAATAAAATGCATGTAGCACGTCAGCTTACCCTCCGTGAGCCCCATGTGGATGCTCCAGTAGTTCTGAAGGCACTGCAGCTCCTTCTTCATGCCCCTCTTGCAGCGACAGTCGTACAGCGTGGAGTCCCTCAGGACCTCCAGCGCCCCGCGGCACTCTCTGGACGCCAGCATGGTGCTGCGCTCGCGGCCCCCCCCCGACAGGCACTGGCGCATGATGCGGAACTGAGAGCTGCACTGGGGCTTCTGGTTGCACAGCTCCGAGGCCCGCACACAGTCCAGAGGCTCCGCCCAGCCGGAGGGGGCAGGATCACACACACACACACCTGCAACAACACAGAGATACAGTAAACACACACACCTGCAACAACACAGAGATACAGTAAACACACACACCTGCAACAACACAGAGATACAGTAAACATACACAGACACACACACACACACACACACACACACACACACACACACACACACACACACACACACACACACACACACACACACACACCTGCAACAACACAGAGATACAGTAAACACACACACACACACCTGCAACAACACAGAGATACAGTAAACACACACACACACACACACACACACACACACACACACACACACACACACACACACACACACACAACAACACAGAGATACAGTACACACACACACACAAACACACACGCACACGCACACACAAACACACCTACAACAACACATGCAATATGACCCAAAATAGATGAAACAGTCCAGAGGCTCCACCCAGCCAGGGGGGGGGGGGTCACGCACAGACACACACACACACACACACACACACACACACACACACACACACACACACACACACACACACACACACACACACACACACACACACACACACACATCTGCAACATCACAGAGGGTAGAATTATCAAATGTATTTACAAATTATTAAAAATATATATTATAATTAAAGATATATGAAATACAAAAAAATATATATAATATAAGATATAAAAATAAGATATACATTATAAAAAATACAAGAAAACATGTCAAACAAAACATATTAAATCAATTAAAATATTTGTAGAGTTAAAGAAAAACGCACAAAGAACCAACGTAAAGTGAGAGAGCACGGCTACATTAACTATAAATACATCATATGTACATGTAGGACGTCTGTAGAGAGAAACCTCTCTGGGACCCGAACCCTCTTTTTCTCCACCAGAGAAACTCCACGGCTTTAACGCTCAGACAAAACCAATTGAACACATCGGCCACTCAGAGGACAACATTTACAAACTGCTTTTTAAACTAAGTCCAATCAATGCTTTGTCAGCCAAAGGGACGTCAGGTTGGTTTCAATGTGCAGTGGTTAACATACTTGGGTCTATTGGGACTTTTTAAGGACACAATCCCACTTTGAGACATGTACAAAGTAACCATGGAACACACATGAACTACAAGAAGAAGAAAAACATTACAAAGCGACAGGAAAATGACCAACAATAGATAATATGACCAGAAAGAGACACACAACATGTGTGTGAAATGGCCCCAAGGAGGCGTGACATGAACAAAAGACATTAATGGCCAAAAATACATAAAAGGACCAGAAACTAGGGATGCACGATAATTATCGGTCCGATATTAGGAATTATGACGTCATCCCGATAAACCCGATACCAGTATTAATAGCCCCGATAATATACAATATATTTTTTGGGTAAAAAAAAAGAAAGAAATACTGCTTGTGGGTGGATTGGGATAAGGGGCGCTTGTTTTTCACTCGGCTCCTCCCGTTTTGCCAGTACTGTGGTGTTAGTGGTTTAGGAAGAGGGGAGTTCTTCACAAATCCAGCGCTCCCTAATACTTCGAACCTGATCAGTCACCTGAAACATCGCCATCGCTACGATGGTGTGTTAAAAGCGTACGAAGACAATAATACAATACAAAGTGTGTGTGTGCGCGCGCGCGTTGGAGCTATGTGCAACTGAAGGCATATGCTCGAACGGGAGCTTCGGAAGTGTGGTCTGCCACAAGCGGGCGGCAGGAGCGGGGCTGTCAGCATCAGCTTGTAGACGGTATTTTAAACTCGATGCGCTCTGAAGCTACGGGGCGGCCGAGGACAAAAATGTGTTAAAAATAATTAGTGGCGTACATTTTTTTTGTTATCGGTTATCGGTATCGGTATCGGTCTTGAGAAGCAGGAAGTTATCGGTATCGGTTTCAAAAAACCAATATCGTGCATCCCTACCAGAAATACATGCAACGTGACCAATGACAGAACAACGTGACCAATGACAGAACAACGTGACTAATGACAGAACAACGTGACTAATGACAGAACAACGTGACCAATGACAGAACAACGTGACCAATGACAGAACAACGTGACCAATAACGGAACAACGTGACCAATGACAGAACAACGTGACCAATAACAGAACAACGTGACCAATAACAGAACAACGTGACCAATGACAGAACAACGTGACCAATGACAGAACAACGTGACCAATAACGGAACAACGTGACCAATGACAGAACAACGTGACCAATGACAGAACAACGTGACCAATGACAGAACAACGTGACCAATAACGGAACAACGTGACCAATGACAGAACAACGTGACCAATAACGGAACAACGTGACCAATGACAGAACAACGTGACCAATGACAGAACAACGTGACCAATAACAGAACAACGTGACCAATGACAGAACAACGTGACCAATGACAGAACAACGTGACCAATAACAGAACAACGTGACCAATGACAGAACAACGTGACCAATGACAGAACAACGTGACCAATGACAGAACAACGTGACCAATGACAGAACAACGTGACCAATGACAGAACAACGTGACCAATAACAGAACAACGTGACCAATGACAGAACAACGTGACCAATGACAGAACAACGTGACCAATAACAGAACAACGTGACCAATGACAGAACAACGTGACCAATGACAGAACAACGTGACCAATGACAGAACAACGTGACCAATGACAGAACAACGTGACCAATGACAGAACAACGTGACCAATAACAGAACAACGTGACCAATGACAGAACAACGTGACCAATGACAGAACAACGTGACCAATAACAGAACAACGTGACCAATGACAGAACAACGTGACCAATGACAGAACAACGTGACCGATGACAGAACAACGTGACCAATGACAGAACAACGTGACCAATAACAGAACAACGTGACCAATGACAGAACAACGTGACCAATGACAGAACAACGTGACCAATAACGGAACAACGTGACCAATGACAGAACAACGTGACCAATGACAGAACAACGTGACGAGGTCCCGATCCGTGATTTTCAAAAAATCGGGCATCGGGATATATATATTTTTTTATAATTTTTTTTTTTTTAATTTAATGTTACAAAACAAAAATGACCATGTTCACGTCTTAAAGTCATCCTGAGGACTTAGTTTTGGTTTAAAATTACACAACATCATGTATGTGTTGCTTATTTCTCTCAAAGCAACAGAGTGGGCGCAGTGTCTAATAGTAGCAGCAAGCTAACGAGAGGCTACGTTCAGCTGGTGACTCGGGAGTCGGGACAGAGAACATGTCAGGAGTTTGGAAGTATTATGAAATTGAAAGCGAAGGCAGTGGAACAGCCAGATGCAATGTTTGCAAGGCGGAGGTTCCGCGTGGTGGAAAGAACAGAGCTACGTTCAACACGACCATCTAATACGCCACCTGAGAAACAAACATCAACAACAACACGACGAGTACACAGCGGCCACTCGGGTAACGGCACGGAAACAACCGACACTTTCAGAGACTTTCAAAAGGAAAGAGAAACTGCCCCAGAACAGAGAGAAGGCCAAACAATAACAGCCAGATAGCTGAGTTCATCGCGTTGGATGACCAGCCGTTATCTGTTACCTTTTTTTTCTCTTAATGCATCGCATAAAGATCGGATCGGGAAAAATCGGTATCGGCAGATTGTCAAAATCAAATGATCGGAATCGGATCGGGAGCAAAAAAAGGTGATCGGGACATCCCTAGTGCAAAGGCCCAAATAAGGACCCACAATTAACAAAAACAGGCGTAACATGACTCCCAAGAGACTCGACATGTCTACATAGAGACACACAACACTTTCAAAGAGACGCAAATGGACCTGACACCAGCAGAGAACTCGCGACCTTCGACTCAAAACGACCACAAAAAGCCACAAAATGGCGTATCGTGAGATTTCATTAGGCGAATTTGAGGTTTCTGTCGTGATGTTACGTGTTGCGCCGAGGCTTCGGAGCGTGTGTCGAGTAATCCCCGAAGCTTTTTGTGAAGCCTGTATCGAGGCTTGTATCGTTTTGGGCCAGTGATGTCATCGATGACAGACGAAGCCTCGCTGCCGGTCGACACCACGTGACTGCTTCACGAAGCGATTCAGATCGGTTGAACCGTTGAACCACAACGCTCATAATACCCATGGATGTATAATAAGAACCATATTACCCCTCCTGTACCCGGGCCCGGGGACACGATGGAATCGAGAGCGCTCACTTATATAGAGGTCGGAACATGTCATAAGTATAAATAGATACAAGCATAAATAAATGTAGGAATAAAAACATGAATAGATATGTTGCAGTGTTTCAGTGAGATTCGGTGTGTGAGCTGCGGCTCAGCCTGAAAGCAGTTGACTCACGGTTCAACGACTGGTCAATACGTATTTGTTGTTGTTTATAAAAGCTACAGCTAAATGAGATAATGTAGTTAATAAATGTATTCTTTGATATGGTTTAGCCTTTCTCCGGCTACAACATGGTTAAGTTTACGAATATTATTAAGGAATACAAATCCCTCTTTGCGATGTTTACCAGCCTCCTTAGGCTTTTCAATCACAATCATTAAACTGGAATAAAAACAATATTGTTAACATGGAAATATGATTTAATGTTCGTTGTTTAGAGTTAAACAACGATATTGCGGAGCGGTATTGCAGTCGCTTTACCGCACCGTTGTGACGAAAAGGGAGCTGAGCCGGAAGGCAAAGCTCTCTGTCTACCGGGCCATTTTCGTTCCTACCCTCACCTATGGTCATGAAGGATGGGTCATGACCGAAAGAACGAGATCGCGGATACAAGCGGCCGAGATGGGTTTCCTCCGCCGGGTGGCTGGTGTCTCCCTTAGAGATAAGGTGAGAAGTTCGGTCATCAGGGAGGGACTCGGAGTTGAGCCGCTCCTCCTTCGCGTCGAAAGGAGCCAGTTGAGGTGGTTCGGGCACCTAGTTAGGATGCCACCTGGGCGCCTCCCTAGGGAGGTGTTCCAGGCACGTCCAGCTGGGAAGAGACCAAGGGGTAGACCTAGGACCAGGTGGAGGGACTATATCTCTTCGCTGGCCTGGGAGCGCCTTGGGACCCCCCAGCCAGAGCTGGTTGATGTCGCCAGGGAAAAGAAAGTTTGGGGCTCTCTGCTGGAACTGAGACCCCCGCGACCCGACCACGGATAAGCGGGAGAAGATGGATGGATGGATGTTTAGAGTTATTCTAAGGCTTTACTCAATGGGAACTCGGTATGAGATAGAGCACACTGTTGAGATGTCTGCCTGTTGTCCACACTTTGACCAGCAGGGGGTTTGTGTTCAGATGAAGCCTCATGAGATGAAGCCTTTTGCGAACCAATTGGCTTCAAAGCTTCAAAGCTTCATCTCGCCATCACTAGGTGTCTGTGTTCTCACTCACCAGACTTTGCTCTGTCTCTATGGGAGGGGAAAACCAAACACTTCCTGATTTTGTGTAACATCATCGATAGGGATGTCCCGATCACCTTTTTTTGCTCCCGATCCGATTTCGATCATTTGATTTTGACAATCTGCCGATACCGATTTTTCCCGATCCGATCTTTATGCAATGCGTTAAGAGAAAAAAAAGGTAACAGATAACGGCTGGTCATCCAACGCGATGAAGTCAGCTATCTGGCTGTTATTGTGTGGCCTTTTCTCTGTTCTGGGGCCGTTTCTCTTTCCTTTTGAAAGTCTCTGAAAGTGTCGGTTGTTTCCGTGCCGTTACCCGAGTGGCCGCTGTGTACTCGCCGTGTTGTTGTTGGTGTTTGTTTCTCAGGTGGCGTATTAGATTGGTCGTGTTGAACGTAGCTCTGTTCTTTCCACCACGCGGAACCTCCGCCTTGCAAACATTGCATCTGGCTGTTACACTGCCTTCGCTTTCAATTTCATAATACTTCCAAACTCCTGACATGTTCTCTGTCCCGACTCCCGAGTCACCAGCTGAACGTAGCCTCTCGTTAGCTTGCTGCTACTATTAGACACTGCGCCCACTCTGTTGCCAGATTTCAGAGAAACAAGCAACCAGGTCTATGAAAACAAGCCCAAAGAAAGCAACACATACATGATGTTGTGTAATTTTAAACCAAAACTAAGTCCTCAGGATGACTTTAAGATGTGAACATGGTCATTTTTGTTTTGTAACATTAAATTAAAAAAAAAAAAATATTAAAAAAAATAATAATAAATCCCGATCCCCGATTTTTTTCTCCCGATCCCCGATTTTTGGAAAATCACGTGATCGGCTCCGATCCCCGATCACGTGATCGGATCGGGACATCTCTAATCATCGATGATGTCATGGGTTGAACCAAATAAAGGGGCGGGGGGTGAGGGTGGGACACACAGGTGAAAGGGACAACTGATAGAAATCACTAATCAAGTACTGTAGTTTTTATTAAAGGTCCCCTGTCATCCTCCTCTTCATCAATATATCCCAGGTCTCAGATATATCCAGAGCCTGTCTCTGATTGGCTGAAACACCAAACAGATCATTGCAGCATTACCCATAACCCCCTCTGTTTCAGCCCTGTTTCCAAAGTGCTGATTTTCTGTCTGTTACTTCAGATGAAAACAAGGAGCCCCTCCCCACGCCCCTCTGAGGGGACACGTGTTGATGAAGAAGAGACATGAGACCGGCGTCCCACAAGGCTGTGTGCTGAGCCCCCTCCTCTACTCTATCTTCACCCACAACTGTACCCCTGTACCCCTGTACATGGTTCAAACACCATCATCAAGTATGCAGACGATACAACGGTGATCGGCCTCATCCACAACAACGATGAGACAGCCTGCAGGGAGGATAACCTGGCCCTCAACACAACAACAACAACAAAATAACTCATTGTGGACTTCAGGAGATCGACAGGCAACACACACACTCCCATCCACATAAATGGAACGGCGGTGGAGCGTGTGTCTAGGTTCAAGTTCCTGGGGGTCCACATATCCGATGACCTCTCATTAGAGATGTCCCGATCCGATCCGATCACGTGATCGGCTCCGATCCGATCACGTGATCGGGGATCGGAGCCGATCACGTGATTTTCAAAAGATCGAAACCGGGAGGAAAAAATCGGGGATCGGGATTTTTTTTATTTTTTTTTTATAAAATATATATTTTTTCATTTAATGTTACAAAACAAAAATGACCATGTTCACGTCTTAAAGTCATCCTGAGGCCTTAGTTTTGGTTTAAAATTACACAACATCATGTATGTGTTGCTTTCTTTGGGCTTGTTTTCAGACCTGGTTGCTTATCTCTCTCAAAGCAACAGAGTGGGCGCAGTGTCTAATAGCAGCAACAAGCTAACGAGAGGCTACGTTCAGCTGGTGACTCGGGAGTCAGGACAGAGGAAATGTCAGGAGTTTGGAAGTATTATGAAATTGAAAGCGAAGGCAGTGTAACAGCCAGATGCAATGTTTGCAAGGTGGTGGAAAGAACAGAGCTACGTTCAACACGACCATCTAATACGCTACCTGAGAAACAAACACCAACAACAACAACACGGCGAGTACACAGCGGCCACTCGGGTAACGGCACTGAAGCAACCGACACTTTCAGAGACTTTCAAAAGGAAAGAGAAACTGCCCCAGAACAGAGAAAAGGCCAACACAATAACAGCCAAGATAGCTGAACTCATCACGTTGGATGACCAGCTGTTATCTGTAAACTTTTTGTTCTCTTAATGCATCGCATAAAGATCGGATCGGGAAAAATCGGTATCGGCAGATTGTCAAAATCAAATGATCGGAATCGGATCGGGAGCAAAAAAAGGTGATCGGGACATCCCTACCTCTCATGGTCCAACAACACCACCAGCATCGTAAAGAAGGCTCACCAGCGTCTCTTCTTCCCGAGGAGACTAAAGAAAGATCACCTCTCCTCAGATTCTGGTGAACTTCTATCGCTGCACCATCGAGAGCATCCTGACCAGCTGCATCACAGCCTGGTGCGGGGACTGCTCAACGCTCAACAGGAAGGCATTGCAGAGGGTGACGAAAATCGCCCAACGCATCAGCGGTGTCCCACTCCCTGCCATCGAGGACATCCAGGGGACACGGTGTTTGCAGAGGGCGCACACCATCTTCAAAGACACCTCTCATACTGCAAACTATCTGTTTGTCCTCCTACCCTCGGGGGAGGCGCCTCAGGAGCCTCCGGTCCAAGACCAGCTGAACTCTGCCCGCTGATAGACTCAAGCCCATACCCACCACCCACCTGTTATATATTTTACTGTCAATGCCGTTTACACTGTGTATATTCATCTGTTTATCGCCTATTTATAAATATTCTATTAATAAAAAAGCCATGTATAATTATTCTCATTATGGAGACTCCTGCACTGCTATTTTGCACTTCTGGTCAGATGCCTAAACTTACATTTCGTCACTAGTACATGTACGATGTAATGACAATAAAGTTGAATCTGAATCTGAAGAAGAGGGGACACATGTTGATGTAGAAGAGACATGAAGAAGAGGGGACACATGTTGACGTAGAAGAGACATGGAGAAGAGGGGACACATGTTGATGTAGAAGAGACATGAAGAAGAGGGGACACATGTTGATGTAGCAGAGACATGAAGAAGAGGGGACACATGTTGATGAAGAAGAGACATGAAGAAGAGGGGACACATGTTGATGTAGAATAGACGTGAAGGAGAGGGGACACATGTTGATGTAGAAGAGACATGAAGAAGAGGGGACACATGTTGATGTAGAAGAGACATGGAGAAGAGGGGACACATGTTGATGTAGAAGAGACATGGAGAAGAGGGGACACATGTTGATGTAGAAGAGACATGATGAAGAGGGGACACATGTTGATTAAGAAGAGAAATGAGGAAGAGGGGACACATGTTGATGTAGAATAGACGTGAAGGAGAGGGGACACATGTTGATGTAGAAGAGACATGAAGAAGAGGGGACACATGTTGATGTAGAAGAGACATGAAGAAGAGGGACACATGTTGATGTAGCAGAGACATGAAGAAGAGGGGACACATGTTGATGTAGCAGAGACATGAAGAAGAGGGGACACATGTTGATGTAGCAGAGACATGAAGAAGAGGGGGAACATGTTGATGTAGAAGAGACATGAAGAAGAGGGGACACATGTTGATGTAGCAGAGACATGGATAGAAGAGGGACACATGTTGATGAAGAAGAGACATGAAGAAGAGGGGACACATGTTGATGTAGAAGAGACATGAAGAAGAGGGACACATGTGATGAGAAGACATGAAGAAGAGGGACACATGTGATTAAGAAGAGAAATGAGAAGAGGGACACAGTGATGTAGAATAGACGTGAAGGAGAGGGACACATGTCGATGTAGAAGAGACATGAAGAAGAGGGGACACATGTCGATGTAGAAGAGACATGAAGAAGAGGGGACACATGTCGATGTAGATGGATTTAGGATAATAGGGGACCGTTAAGTTTGAGGGACTTGTACTGATCCTTTACGTGCCTAATACGTACAAATAATGTACTTTGTTATATGTACTCTGTTCACATTGTACGTTACTACATATAAAACCCATGGTGATGGAATAAAAATACTTTGCATGTACATGTACACATATACATATATACAAGCCTGGTCAATGAAAACACAGTATGTCCACTAGAGGGCAGTGATGGGTTCATTTCTTAATTGCAAAAAATGCTCACCTAATTTGACAAAATATAAGAAATGAAAGTCTGTTCCAGGTTTTGTAAATAAATATATTTATATTAATTATTATGAATAGAAGAATACGTCTCACATATTTATATTGTACTGTATTACAGCTATCTTAATAATAATAATAACAATCCAACAATTTAAATGTATGAACATTTTAATTTTATTTAGTTATATTTTTTAATTGTGTTTTATTTCTGTTTTACTTTTAGCTAGTGGATTATCTGTTGATTAAATGTTATATATTATGTTATATATTTATTCCATGGACTATTTTACCTTCTGGGAGTCACGTGATGTTACCTTAGACACATGTATAACAATGCATGACTTTAGAGTGGTCTTACTACTTTTACTGATCAGAGTACACCACTGCGACACACACACACACACACACACACACACACACACACACACACACACACACACGCACGCACGCACACACACGCACGCACGCACACACACACACACACACGCACGCACGCACACACACAGACACACACACACACACACACACACGCACGCACGCACACACACACACACGCACACACACGCACACACACACACACACACGCACACACACGCACACACACACACACACACACACACTCACACGCACACACAATCCAATGTTTCTTTCAAAAGAAAGTGACTGAACAAAATACAATTTCAATCTGATTCTTGCAACTTTAAAATAAAAGGGGAAGTCAAGGTGAAGAGGGTAGTTAGGGGGCAGCTAGTGTGTGTGCGCGTGTGTGTGTGTGTGTGTGTGTGAGCTGCTCCGCGTCTTTACTCACCCAACACAGACACCAAAGTGAGAATCAGGATCATATCTGGAGTAGCAGTAAATCCCACAGGGTCTGGAGACGGAATAAAGCTCCGGTATTACCCCTCTCTCCCCCGGTACTCTCCCCTGGTATTACCCCTCTCTCCCCCGGTACTCTCCCCTGGTATTACCCCTCTCTCCCCCGGTATTATCCCTGTCTCCCCCGGTGTATCCCCCCTCCCTCAGTCCCTCGCTGCCGACATGCTGGAGGTCCTGACGCTCCTCAGCCCGGGAGGGACCGCATGTTTCCCCGGTGATGCAGAGCAAGTTTCCCCGGTGAATAGGGCTCCAAACACGGAAGAAAAAAACACTTTCCTCCGCCGACCGTAAACATCCAGGTGCGATCACTCCGCGGTACTCCAACTTTCCCTCCTCCTCTTCCTCCTCCTCCTCCTCCACCTCCTCCTCTTCCTCTTTACCCCCTGCAGTGATATTCAGATATGTTATTTATCTTTAATTATATCTCTGTCTGGTGCGTAATGGCACGCGTAAATATCCCCGTGATGCAGCTTTAATCCAGCTGCCTCGTGCGTCCGCTCGTGTCTCCTTCAGCAAACTCTGTGCGCGAGGAACACTGAGAGAAAACCTAGAAACCCCTCCTCCAAACACACACACACACACACACACACACACACACACACACACACACACACACACACACACACACACACACACACACACACACACACACACACACACACACACACACACACACACACACACACACACACACACACTTCTCCGCAGGTGAAAGACTCTGACCACTGAAATAATCTATATTACAGCCTCGATTGTATACATCCTTTATTTAACCAGGTAAAAGACTCATTGAGACTCAAATCTCTTTTCCGCGAGCGACCTGGCCAGAGGGGCAGCATGACGCGTCACACCAGATGAAACACGACAGACACACACACACACACACACACACACACACACACACACACACACACACACACACACACACACACACACACACACACACACACACACACACACACACACACACACACACACACAGCTGTGAAACACAAATAAAGGACATTATGTGTCGATGTGCGAAATCAAACAAACTATTAAAAATCATTTAAACTGACAACATTTAAAACGATATTAGGATATACGAGCACTCACATCTACCAATGGTGTCGTGTCCTCTGTCCTTTGAGGTGGACCTGAATGGTGTCGTGTCCTCTGTCCTTTGAGATGGACCTGAATGGTGTCGTGTCCTCTGTCCTTTGAGATGGACCTGAATGGTGTCGTGTCCTCTGTCCTTTGAGGATGGACCTGAATGGTGTCGTGTCCTCTGTCCTTGAGATGGACCTGAATGGTGTTGTGTCCTCTGTCCTTTGAGATGGACCTGAATGGTGTCGTGTCCTCTGTCCTTTGAGATGGACCTGAATGGGTGTCGGTCCTCTGTCCTTTGAGATGGACCTGAATGGTGTCGTGTCCTCTGTCCTTTAAGGATGGACCTGAATGGTGTCGTGTCCTCTGTCCTTTGAGATGGACCTGAATGGTGTCGTGTCCTCTGTCCTTTGAGGTATGGACCTGAATGGTGTCGTGTCCTCTGTCTTTGAGATGGACCTGAATGGTGCGTGTCCTCTGTCCTTTGAGGTGGACCTGAATGGTGTCGTGTCCTCTGTCCTTTAAGATGGACCTGAATGGTGTCGTGTCCTCTGTCCTTTGAGATGGACCTGAATGGTGTCGTGTCCTCTGTCCTTTGAGATGGACCTGAATGGTGTCGTGTCCTCTGTCCTTTGAGATGGACCTGAATGGTGTCGTGTCCTCTGTCCTTTGAGGTGGACCTGAATGGTGTCGTGTCCTCTGTCCTTTAAGATGGACCTGAATGGTGTTGTGTCCTCTGTCCTTTAAGATGGACCTGAATGGTGTTGTGTCCTCTGTCCTTTAAGATGGACCTGAATGGTGTCGTGTCCTCTGTCCTTTAAGATGGACCTGAATGGTGTCGTGTCCTCTGTCCTTTAAGATGGACCTGAATGGTGTCGTGTCCTCTGTCCTTTAAGATGGACCTGAATGGTGTCGTGTCCTCTGTCCTTTGAGATGGACCTGAATGGTGTCGTGTCCTCTGTCCTTTAAGATGGACCTGAATGGTGTCGTGTCCTCTGTCCTTTGAGATGGACCTGAATGGTGTTGTGTCCTCTGTCCTTTGAGATGGACCTGAATGGTGTCGTGTCCTCTGTCCTTTAAGATGGACCTGAATGGTGTCGTGTCCTCTGTCCTTTAAGATGGACCTGAATGGTGTCGTGTCCTCTGTCCTTTAAGATGGACCTGAATGGTGTTGTGTCCTCTGTCCTTTGAGATGGACCTGAATGGTGTCGTGTCCTCTGTCCTTTGAGATGGACCTGAATGGTGTCGTGTCCTCTGTCCTTTGAGATGGACCTGAATGGTGTCGTGTCCTCTGTCCTTTGAGATGGACCTGAATGGTGTCGTGTCCTCTGTCCTTTAGATGGACCTGAATGGTGTCGTGTCCTCTGTCCTTTGAGATGGACCTGAATGGTGTCGTGTCCTCTGTCCTTTAAGATGGACCTGAATGGTGTCGTGTCCTCTGTCCTTTAGATGGACCTGAATGGTGTCGTGTCCTCTGTCCTTTGAGATGGACCTGAATGGTGTCGTGTCCTCTGTCCTTTGAGATGGACCTGAATGGTGTCGTGTCCTCTGTCCTTTGAGATGGACCTGAATGGTGTCGTGTCCTCTGTCCTTTGAGATGGACCTGAATGGTGTCGTGTCCTCTGTCCTTTGAGATGGACCTGAATGGTGTCGTGTCCTCTGTCCTTTGAGATGGACCTGAATGGTGTCGTGTCCTCTGTCCTTTGAGATGGACCTGAATGGTGTCGTGTCCTCTGTCCTTTAAGATGGACCTGAATGGTGTCGTGTCCTCTGTCCTTTGAGATGGACCTGAATGGTGTCGTGTCCTCTGTCCTTTGAGATGGACCTGAATGGTGTCGTGTCCTCTGTCCTTTGAGATGGACCTGAATGGTGTCGTGTCCTCTGTCCTTTGAGATGGACCTGAATGGTGTCGTGTCCTCTGTCCTTTGAGATGGACCTGAATGGTGTCGTGTCCTCTGTCCTTTGAGATGGACCTGAATGGTGTCGTGTCCTCTGTCCTTTGAGATGGACCTGAATGGTGTCGTGTCCTCTGTCCTTTGAGATGGACCTGAATGGTGTTGTGTCCTCTGTCCTTTGAGATGGACCTGAATGGTGTCGTGTCCTCTGTCCTTTAAGATGGACCTGAATGGTGTTGTGTCCTCTGTCCTTTGAGATGGACCTGAATGGTGTTGTGTCCTCTGTCCTTTGAGATGGACCTGAATGGTGTCGTGTCCTCTGTCCTTTGAGATGGACCTGAATGGTGTCGTGTCCTCTGTCCTTTGAGATGGACCTGAATGGTGTCGTGTCCTCTGTCCTTTGAGATGGACCTGAATGGTGTCGTGTCCTCTGTCCTTTGAGATGGACCTGAATGGTGTCGTGTCCTCTGTCCTTTGAGATGGACCTGAATGGTGTCGTGTCCTCTGTCCTTTGAGGTGGACCTGAATGGTGTCGTGTCCTCTGTCCTTTGAGATGGACCTGAATGGTGTCGTGTCCTCTGTCCTTTGAGATGGACCTGAATGGTGTTGTGTCCTCTGTCCTTTAAGATGGACCTGAATGGTGTG